>NC_072739.1:81924237-82224237 GCF_026930045.1 Uloborus diversus | reverse complement strand
GCCCCTGACACAAAAAAGACAATTTTTCTTTTTATTCAATTAATTTTGCAAAGAAGTGGAACCCCGATTTTACGTTGTCCGTTTCATACATTGTTCCGCTTCCGACGTTATTTTCAGCTGGTCCCTAAAAAGGGCTGTACTGATAATCTTAAAATTTTTCGGATTTTACGATATAGTTTTTCAGAATGTCAGTTTATTACATTTTTCAACAAGCAGATCAAAATAAGTTTTCATCCTCAAGACTCTTACAAACTTTCTTCAGTTTTTTTTTTTAGATTTCTATTTTTTCAAGATATTCCTATAATGCAGTTGTTTAAAGCCTATGAAATCTTTTCTATTCTTTCTAATTGTCTTTCGTTTGAGAGGGGGAGGGATTTCCTCTGATCATCCAATCGTCCTTCTGACAATTGAGGACTAGAGCTGCTGACACTCTTCTTGAAAATTTTCTAGTGGCTGGTGACGCATGTATCATCTCATCAGGTCACGAATTCTTTCAATATCAGGTTTCGGGGAAAATCATAAATTCGAAGAAGAAATCCTTGAAGGTGTCCCCACAGCTGATCAAGCGATTCCCATCATTAAAACTCTAAAAATATTTTTATTTATGAATGTTTACTAAGAAGCTACTACAATGGAGAGGAGTCAATTTTTAAACAATATACTTAGATTTTTATCACGGCCCTCGATTTTCCACTTTCCTGCTTGGAACGTTTTTTTTTTAATCACTGGTCGACAGAAAACGTAAAATCGGGGTTACACTAGCAATAGTTCAAACTACCGAAAAATTATAATCACTTCACGAAAAATTGTTTAAACATGTGTAGTTGAGCGCTATCCTGACTGTTTCCTGTACAGCAGTGCTTCTCAACCTTTCTGACTTGACGGCACACTTGATAGTTGGACTCGATCCTTGAGGCACACTAAACCAAATTTAATCTCTCAGTATGGACAATGTTTTCCTCTTTCACTAGTCAAAACAAGGAAGAGAAAAACAAGCGCTCCCTTATGGATAGAACAATTAATCTTTTAATATTTGAAATTATTTAATGATTTTAGTTTCTTTAGAAATTGAATTTAAGTTCATCATGAATTTTAGTGCTTATTACTGCCAGCAAGTCCCTTACTTTCACTACTTCATCGCCTGTTGCAAGCTGAAAAAGTTCTTTGCAGAAAAAATAATGATTTTGAATGACGTCCTCGTTAGCAAGAGTAGTGCACCTTTTAGATCCGTTGATTCATCAACTTGAAGACAAAAAATTTCATCTCTTTGTAGTTTATCAACCAGTGTTTTCTAATGTCAATCGTTATGTCATTAATTCGTCGACTAGTAACAACTAGTGGGGAATAGAATTGACACTCTGACCATCTCATACATTGCATTAGAACCTTTCGCTCCCAGTATGACTTCTTTACTCGCTGTCGCAGTTTTCAATGCATTTTGGCAATTAATTAAACAAACAACATTGTATCTGATCTCCTTGCGCAGAAAAAATACATCTCTGTTCCTCGTTTCTACAACTCCAAAAATACCGTGGCACACCAAGGACTTTACCGCGGCACACCAGTATGCCGAGTCACACCGATTGAGAAGCACTATTGTACAGGTCAATTCATTTAATTTTCTATTTTGTAAATTTAGTAGATTTTTTAAAAATAATTGCAATTTAGGAGCTATACTGAAATCATTTTTTTACTTTCTTCTATATCTAATATATAGAAGAAAGTATTGGATTCGTGCAAATTTTCGAATTTCGAATTTTGACGGATTCGAACGTTTTGAGGTGTGCTGAGTTCATTTCGACTATTTTTGGAAAATGTCTGTCTGTCTGTGTGTGTGTGTGTGTATGTATGTATGTGTGTGTGTATGTATGTGTGTCACGTCTGTGTGTGACCAGTTTTTTGTGGTCGCTCTACAGCAAAAACTACCGCATGAAATCGAACGAAATTTGGTACACATATGTGCCCCTATGTGAACTTGTGCCCATTAGGTTTTGGCGCGAATTCCTCCAAGGGGGGTGGAGCAATGGGACGTTTTTTGAGTTACGCGTGCTTGCTATTCCTCAGGAAGTAACTGGCGGAATCAAACAAATTTGGTCCATATGTTGCCATTAACAGGAGCAGGTGCTGATTCAATTTTGGTGTCAATAACTCAAAGGGGGGTTGAGCTATAGAACGTTTTTTGTCGTCAATTGTGACTGCTGTATCTCAAGAAATAACGAACGGAATCAAACAAAAATTTTTTGACAAGTAGCCCTTAGTGGGTATAAGAGCTGATTTTATTTTGGTGTCAACAGCTAAAAAGGGGGTAGCGCAATCGCCCGTTCTTTTTTTCCATTTTGAGTGCCCTATCTCAAGAAGTAATGCTACGTTCTGGTTGAAATTTGGAATATATGTGAATCCATACGTAAACAGGCTTTGGTTCAATTTTGACTCCAATCGCTCCAAGAGGTGTTGATTTTTTTTTTTTTTTTTTTTGCGAATAAAAATAGTTTTATTAATGCAACAATAAGAAAGATAAATCGTAATAGATTGTCGTCTGCGTATTTCTCGTGATTTTAATTGTATGGAAATGATCGGAAATATTATCTCAATGATTTAAAATTTTTAACTGTTGCCATCTTATGTTTGTTAATAAATAAAATATTTGTAATTAATTCAAGTAAGGCTTTTAAAGTAACTTTCAATTTTCGCTCTTTGTTTTGTTTTTACAATAATTCAGACATTGGGATGGTCGTCAAGTTTTTGCATGTGTAATTTTGTTTCTGTTAGGAATATTGCTTCCTCGTCAAGCATGGGGAGGGATCAGAAAAAGGAAAAATATAGAAGAAAGTTTCGTGATGGCCACAACATACTAGTTTTAAACTTGTCAAACCCATCTTCTCTTTCTCTCTTTATTTTGTGTAAAAGCTTATTAAAAAGTTTTTTGAAGTTGACAAACTTTGCTTTTGACTTTTTTTCCTGAGTTAACAATTAAGCTTTTGTTAAAAAGCTAAATTGTTGCACTTTGTAAAGCAAAATAAATATATATTTATGTATCAGCGTGCACTATACATTGGGTTGCGTATTGCTTCAAAATTATATCAACTCATTTTGTATGAAATTGTATAAATTCGTTTGATGAGTTGTTTGAACAACGGAAGTTTCTGGCCAACATTCTGGTTAATGTCCCGCATACGTACTGATCGTATTTTACATGAACATCTTCTAACCGTGAATTGAGCGCGGATAGTTAATTTTCAATACCTCATAAACTGAAATTAACCATTATTCTTTCATCGCTCTCTACACTCTGTTCAAGGAAAAGATTGACCGAAAGTAAACAAACCAGGCTGCCAGATAGTTTGCCACTATGTCACTTTTGGTTTGCTTGTTTTTTTTTTTTTTTTTATTACAAAAAAAAAAAAAAACAAATTAACCAATTACGTTCCTTTTCACCGTCTACTTGACACCAATTTGTTCTTGTCCTAGACAAACCCGGTATTGAGATCGCCAAATAAAGCATTTCTTAGTTTATACCTAGCCAACATTTCCTTTGAGCGCAGTATGGAGATAGACAGCTTTTTACATACTATGTGAAGAGACCGGAATAAAATCAAATAACGTTTACAAATCGTTCCCTTTCAACTTAAATAGAATTGGAAAACTTCAACAATAATTGCCCAACGAAGTAAAAATTTCGTTTCAGAAGATTTATTGCATAATTTCGTTGTGTAACAGGCAACAGGGTACTAATCATGTTCTTTTACCATAATGAGGCATGAAATTTCTGAATGTGTGTTAACGAAAGTAATTTGAAATGCAAGCAACTAAAAGAGAGTTTATCTATTTCATTGCCTATCAGTTCCTTTGAGAGCAGCCATCAATCTCAAACATTTCTTTTTTATGTCTTTGAAACAACGTCTTTATAGAATGCATGCTAATTTCCATAATGAAATGAAATACCATTTGTTTTCTCTTCCCTTACGCAAGAGTAACGGTGGTAGTATTCTTTTCGCAATGACTTTTCGTTAAACGAAGGCATCAATTTCATTTTTGTTTGTAGTTTGCTCTGAATTATTTTGATAAATACAAAAGTTTGAAGAAGGGCGATTCTCGAAAAATTATCCCCGTGCGTAACGCTAAGTTTTTTTTATTTTATTCAAGTAACTAATTATTAAATATGGGATTAACTGTTATGTTTTTATATTATATTGAAGCGTATATTATTCCCAAACAGCATTATTTTTTGAAGGCTTTGGTTAGCTAGAAAAAAACAAAAAAACTTAGCGTTACGCCCGGGACTTTTCTTTGAGAACTGCGCAGAAAATATTTAAAAAACTAACTTCCAACACCAACACCTGAAAAGAGAAAACCATTTTTTAAACTTATACTCAGAGCCCGATCATTCTGATATTGGACAGGGGACTCATTTGTATTTCGGGCCCCGGGTTTGAAATTCATTCTTTCCCTCCCCCTACCCCCTATATTCCCGCTTATTCTGAAGCTATAAAATATTTCGATACTTAAGTATTAACACAACCATGCTAAATTTGGTGGTAACCTCGTATCACAACGTTTAAAAAGTAGAAGAGATATAGTATACGATAATTATATAACATGGGGTTAAATTTTCCCAGTTTACCGTAAATATCAAAGATACGTATGATATAACTTTAAAAGTAAATACAGACAAAACTTGAAGTGGTTTTGAGATTTGCAAAGAGCTCAACTTTTTAAGGGGAATTTTTATCAACAAATAGAGATTTTTTCCTTGTCTTTGCATTTGCAAAAACATCAATGACATCCTCGTACTCTAGATTCTGTGTGAAATCATTATTTATTTTTAATTAGCATGATTAATTAAGGAGATTTTGGGCCCCCTGAAATCTAAGAGCAGGGGCCTGTGCCCCGTATGCCCCTGCGGTAATCAGGCTCCGCTTATACTTGAAAAAAATAAAAATCTCATCAACGGAATTTGAGAAAAGTAATTTTGACTGCCTGAAAGTTTAACACAGTATAGTTTTTAAAATGATATCAAGAAAATGTTCCTTGGTCAAATTAAAAAAATGTTAACATTCCGAAGCTAGATTTTGAACTCTAGAATTACGCCGGACTTCGCATACCTAGAAATACGGCAGGGGTCATTTTGATCCTCTGAGAAGAAATCTACATAGTTCCCTGCATAATGTGATAGATTTGGGAAATTTTGTTAAAAATAAAAACAGTTATACGAAACTACTAACATATTTATACTGATTAAAAAAAAATACATTTACACTAAAGACAGTTTATTTAAAGAATATAGAGATTTTAATTATGTGTAATGAAATATTAAAAAAGAACTTAAAATGCCATTGAAATTACCGGCGCTGGTTCTGTTGCATTTTAAAAAAATAGTGGCTAATACTCCCTTTTATAAACAAAAACATTATGAATGCTTCAAATTCGTGCAGTGACATATTTCAAGAGACTGTTTTGAGTTTCTGTTCTATTTCAGCATCAGTAAATGTATTTATGTTCCTTTTTTTCTTAAGGGGGTCTGGGACACATTTTGAAATTTTTTTTATTATATACTTTAGAGTTTTGAAATTTTTTGCACTGATTTACCATTTTTTTAATAAGCAAAATCGTAACATAAACATGAAAAAAAAATTTTTATTTAAATTTAATTAGTTTTTTTTTAATGGAGTTGCTTTAAATTGATATAACTAAAAATATTCTTTATCAATTTTCAATTTTTTTTAAAATAAATTACGCACAAATATCTAAGCTTTAATTTTTATTCGGCGATTTTAAAAAAAATGATTCAATAAAAAAAAAATATTTGAAGAAAAATTTCGAAAAATTCGAAGATACTTAAAAAAAAAAAAAAAAATCATAATTTTTGCTGTAAACTTCTTTTTTTTTTAAATTCGCCAAATAAAAATTAAAGTAAACTGTTTAAAAAAGATATGCTCCAAGTTTCATTACTCTATCGGTTCCTGACTTATAAGAGTTTGCATGCAAGAAATCGCGAAAAATTGCATCATGGAGAAAAACGCGTTTAAAGTTTTAAAGTTAAGTACACATTAGTTAGGTGCATGCAACAAAAATAATTATATCTTTCGTTCTATTTAAGATAGAAACAAGATTTAAACGTCCTCTTAAGCAGAAAAAAAACTGAGTAATTTTTCACATGATAAAAAAAAATTGCAAAATTTGACGATTTTTGTGTCCCGGACCCCCTTAAAGGGGTCAAAATTACACTTTCCCACGCTTTTAAGTATAACCCTATAGTTCGAATTTCAAAAAAAAAAAAAAAAACATTTTTTTTAACCATTATATTATTACACAGCTCAGTGATTTAGGAAAAGTCAAGGAAAGATTAAGCTTTTTATGAATGTACTGAGAAAAGATTTAGCAAAAAAAGTGTGCTAGGGGTCAAAATGACCCTCACGTAATTCTAAAGTTAATATATATTATACATACATATAGTATATACATCCTATTCTATACAAAATATAATTTTTAACTAAAAACTGTTTTGATGAACTGAATTCATTAAACTTGTGCTCTTTTTTACCTAGAAAGTAGCTCTCTGAAATGGACGAGTTGCGAGCAAAAGTTCACATCGGGAGTCATATGTATACTAACTTTATTTTTTTTATTCGTTTCTTGCAGTCTTTCTTTAAATTTAGTTGTTACAGTTCGTGATAAGCACTCGATCACATAAGAGCGTTTCGTGCCAAAATTATTCAGCAACCTGTTCTAGCAGGATTCATCTGAATCCCGACTGGTGTTCGATTCCCTACTTCTTTGAAATACTAAGTATATTTAGCGATAAAAACATTTGATTGCATCACCCCTTAGACTATTAGACGATTGATGTCAAAATCAATCAGCACCAGTAACAATCCAGGTATATTAGTGCTCTGAATATCGTTCGACTCCTAATATATTTTTCAGTTGGAGCTCGAACAAAGAAGTGTTCACTCGAACGAACACACACACATATAGACAAATCGCCAAGAATTGTCAAAATGTGTTCAAGGAAATCCGATCAATTTCAAAACTTCAAAAAAATAAATCGACAGATTTTATTTAAAAAAAAATCACCGTAAATCCTTTTCTATTCTAATATCCCTTAAATGCGTACTATTTTCTTGGAAGCACACTTGAGCTGTCAGCTAATCAGATAGATAAGCTGAGATGTTTTCGCCTGGATTGGCAAAATGAAGCAAAGTATGAAAACGAGGCAGAGAAACAATGAATCCAGATCCGTCAGTTCGGGCATTTGGGTATTTGTGGTAGCGCGTTTGAACTGTGACCCGCCACGTAGTGCCATGACCGAACCGGACCCAACAATTGCTCGTCGAGCTTTTTGCCGGCTTCCGTCTCGAGACCCACACGCTTTGCCTTCCGCAGGGATCGTCTGCAAATGACAAAGGGGATACTCCAAAAAATTTACATCTAAAATGAAGCAATAAGCGTTTTTGCAGTTCACTGCCTAGCAATGTCGGAATGCAATTTTTAATTTTTTTTTAGTGTTAGCAGCTTATTACACTAAAGCCCTGAATCTTAGAATACGTAGCGACAAGTCTGCAATCTTAGGGCTAAACGCTGCTTATGGTGAAGTAGTGGTTTTTGGCTTTTTGATTGTTGTTCTTATTAACTCCATGAATGGCCCCACTAGTTGGCGCTGACGCGTAACGGACCTAGACAATTTATGACTTTTCTGTGTTTAACCGATGTAAATTTGATCCGCTCATGCACCCACCAATCAATGTCAACAATTCAAAGTCTGCTTATTTTTGATTGGACGTCTCCCTTTTTGACCGCAAGAGGCGCTGAACGGAACCCCAACATCCACCAATCGATGGCAACGTGATGGAAACAGGGGTTTTTTGCAGCTCCCTTTTTATTGCCATGAGTTTCAGCGATTGTCATGGCCTATAAGCGTAAGCGAGATTCAGTGGCGCCATACTCCATGTTAATCCACAATCAAAAAGCACCACAATAACGAAGCAAAACATGCTACTCTATTTCTACAGACATAGGAAAAAGCGGCATTTAGCCCCAAGATGGCGGACGTGTAGCTACTTATTGTACTATTCAGGGCTTTAGAATATACAACGGATTTGACAAAGCATTGATGTTCGAAATTATAAACGTGAATGATAATACAAATAAAAAAATCATCAACATCAGTCATTTGAAATATTAGTGTTTTAGGAGAAAATGCTCAAATCCGTGTTCTGTTACTCTGAAAGTCCGACATCTAATACATATCTATATTAGCCGATGAATATCTAGATTTACAAGCTAAAAACAGCAGTGAAAGACCTAATATTTAAAGTGAGTCACCGGTGAAAATCGACATTCTCCAATTTCGGTCTACCACGTTAACGTGTAAATAAATTGCATCTTCGAATTATATCCGATAAAAATATATGCTAATTGCTGGAATGAAAAATTTATTTATTGAGCAATCACATAGCTTATTGTTCTCATTTGACTGTTTTGAATTCCTATATGTGGTTTTTTTTTCCTCCCGCCTCCTCTGCAGCACCACCGTCGACCGGCCTCACGATGCTGCTCCTCTAGTGAAAACCTTCTCCAAGTTGCGTCATATCATATATACACACACACGCATACACACACATCTACACACCTACACACACACAAACCTACCCACACACTCATGCCTGCACACAGACACAAACACACACGCACATGTGATTGCAAAAAATTAATTTGAATTCAAGATATGTCAAAATTCAAATAAATTTTCTTTATTTTTTGTTCTTTTTTATTTTAACTACAGGAGCTGTGGACATTATCCTCACAAATTCAACACGAAAGGGATTTCCATTTATTAAGAATCATCCAGTAAGTGACTTTCATTACCTTCTATACAAAGAGATGACAGCTTAATGGACAATCCAGAAATAGCGCCACCAATCAATGCAATTTGAACGTGAACGTTGGTACATGAAACTCTTACTCTAATGGTCCGTTTCTTTTTCTTTTTTGAAAAATGTTGTTATTGTGGATGTTTATAGTGGGTCGTTACTAGGCATTTCCACTTGGATGTCCAGTGCAGCTCTGGTTAGTTGAGCTGTGACCTTGACTATGTTTACCTGTTTTAGGGGAGTTTGGTGAAAAATATACGTGTTTTTGGCTCGGCTTTTAGTTGGAATATTTTTGAAGAACTACAAAGAAAGTTCCTCGGCTCAACTTAGCGCCAATCACTCCTCCTTTTCTTCCGAAACAGAGGCAAACATTGTTGGAGTCGGAGCTCAACTTCTCAGAGCCTCACAATATATAACCTTACTAACCAAGAGTCTTTTTATTATAAGTATTATTGTATATATTTACTTATTATTCTGTTAATATTTTCATTTTAAACGAGGATATATATGTAACAGCATTCTCACATTCTCACTCATCAATTCCTAGTAACTCAAGCCACAATAGAGCACAACGAGCCTACTAACTTTTTCAAGCCTATTAAGCCTATTTCCCCTTATATATATATATATATATATATATATATATATATATATATATATATATATATATATATATATATATATATATATATATATATATATATATATATATATATATATATATATATATATATATCTGTGTGTGTGTATATAAGAATACGTATATGAATTTCAAGTCTTCCCCTCAGTTTCTGCCCCCCCCTCCCTTCAGCCACCATGGTACCCTTCACCGGTTAAGTTAGAAATGGCAAGTACGAAGGTATCATTGGTTAAAATAAAATAAAATAAAAATAAAACTGCTTAGCGACTCATCACAGAACGAACATATTTCGTTTAAAAAAAATCCTTTTCAATTTTTCACAAAGGCTAAAAGGACGCGCGTCCCATCCTTTGCATGGGCCAGAAAAGAGTTTTTCCTTTCTCCTGTAATACTATCATAATGTGACTTACGTTCCTCCGGCTCTGAGGTTTCTTACACTAAGGAAAAGTCCCCTAAAGTTGAGACCTAAGAATAGTGCCTAAAGCTCCACCTTTAAATAAAACAAATATTCAAAGTATTATCTATTTTCTAAAGGAATTTATTTTGAGTGTTTCGTTTTTCTTGTTAAAAAAAAAAACTCATTCTGAGTTAGTATTAAAGAAAATCAATATGGTTTTAAACATTTGTTTTTTGAATATAAGTTTTAAGAATTGTTTTTTGGGTGTCAGCTTTAGGGCACTTTACTTTACACACTTACGTAAGCACAAATAAGGGTGTTCAAAAGACTAATCAGCTCCTTGATTCCAAGGTTATCATTTGTATTAAGTTTGACGCCTTTAATTTTTGGTAATTTTTGGACTCAGAAAAAGGCAACAGAAAGCCTACGATGGAGAATGTTGCAAATAGCTTTATTTGTACTCATTTATTTACTAAGACAGTTTGGTCTTTAGATTTTAGTGGACTCCGTGCATAAGTGAAATAGAGAATTTTTTTAAAAAAAAACATGAAAATAAATTAAATTTATACAAAAAACTTGCTTTAAATTACAAATTAAAAAAACACAAAAAAAGTCTCCAAAAATAGTTTGTTGAAAGTTTAACATTTAAAGCAGAAATTTTTAAAAACCTCTTTTTAATTCCTTAAGCTTTTTTAAGCACTTTTATTACACTTGGCCTGATTGTCATGGAAGAATCTGAGGCCTGCTTTTGCTTATATATCAGCAACTAAACCACTTAGAGACTTCAGGATTTCCCTAAAAGATTTGCTTAATCTTAAGGTACAACTTGACGCTGAAAAATTAAAAATCTAAAATAAAATTATTATTTCGGTTAGGATGGAAAACGGCAAATTTCATGTAATTGCTCCATTAAATGTTTAAATATAAAACCCTTTGTTATAAATTTTGTTGCCTTGCAACAGTAATGTTAATAGTAATCATAATGAAAATTTTGAATCCAAGCTTCTCTGGAGTGAGCATGAAATGCTCTCATCTATGGAAATAATCGATAATGAAGTAGAGAGACATATTAGGATCTTTACCAAGAGTAACTTGTATGTTTTGAAAAATAAATCAGCTTGAAAACCTTCAATATTTAAATAGTTTTAACTAAATTTGCACACAAATGAATCCTCGAGAGGAACTAGGATTAATTTTTAGTGCCAACTTCTTAAAGTTTTAGACACTTATATTTGTTTTTCTTTCCTTCTAGTATGGAGCATTTATATGAAGAAGAAAGGTGAAGTTTCGTGATGGTAAATCTATTTCTGAAATACGTTAGCACTAAAAAAAGTAAAATAACGGAATTTTTAAAAAATACTAAGTATTTATCATAATGCACTCAGAATGACAAGAAAACTTTTCTGAGTTAGAACGGACATTTTAAGTATTCCTGAAGTTTTCAATTTTTCCACGAAAACGACCCCGCAAACGAAGAAACGTGCGACTCAAGTCATTTCAAACCAAACTTTCTCAGAGAAATATTCATGTTTCAACATTCAAATTTATGATTGTAAGGTAGATAACGATAAAAAATTCTCTACATGACTTGAACCGCACTTTTCTTCATTTTCGGGGTATTTTCTTGGAATAATTGAAAACTACCGGGGTACCGGGAAAACTTAAACTGTCCTTTCTGACTCAGAAAAGTTATTTTGTCCTTTTAAGAGTACTATGAAAAGTGTTTAGTATTTGGTTTTTAATTTCTGTTATGATTTATTTATATTATCGCGATTTGTTTCTCGCTTTGGCAATGCGCAATGAGTTTAGTTAATTCATTACTCTTTTCTGTCCATATTTATCTGCCTAATCATATCTGCTTATTGAACTATCCATTTATTTCAAATTATGTCTATATACTCTATATGAATAATCATAGTAAATACGAATGGAAATTTTGGACAGTTTCAACATTGCTGTACTGCTAAATACATTCCATTATCTATGACAAAAATGTATAATTATCTCTTCTCAGGAAAGTTTCATTTTTACACATTCAGGTAATTGAGCTCCGCTAAATTAAGGCGATTAAATTGAGTTTCACTAACGAAACAATTACCTTCGGTACTATCTGATAAAAAGTGCTAAAAACCACATTTTACATTAGGTAACTTTTCTTAATTAATTTATTAAAAACCTGGCTCCAAGGTGCTAGTAGTCTGCAAAAATTACACATGTAGTGTCAAATTCAATGCCTTACCAATTTCCCGGGAAGAGTGCCACACAAACAAACAAACAGCTTATTTTATAATAAAAGATATAGATGAAAGAACGATTCTACAGATATTCTCTCAATTACGTATTATTAGGGAGAACGGTAAAAATTAAGATGACTGACTGCACTTGTGTTTTCCCCTCGTCCCTTCGAAAATCAACCACTAATGCCACCAGGCAGGAGTCTGGGGGATGGGGGAGCAGACGTTCTAATTGCCTCTCTCCACCCGACTTGTGTACGTGCCCATACCCGCGCTCATCACTCATCCGTCTGTATTGAGCAGTGACGAATGGAGAGCTCAGCCGGTGCCATTTACCACGCTCAACAATGGAAGCTGTAATCTCGACAGTTCTTATGGGGTAGAGTGGTGCAATTCCGCTCCTCATCTACAGGATCGTGATCAACTAAGTAGAGATAGGAAATCATCAAGGGTTGGAGAACGACGAAAACTTTTAAACTGGTAGACATGAATGATAATTTATCAATATATATATATATATATATATATATATATATATATATATATATATATATATATATATATATATATATATATATATATATATATATATATATATATATATATATATATATATATATATATATATATATATATATATTCATGAATAAACAAGCAATATAAAATGGAAATAGCAAGAAGCAAGAATACGGAAACACCAAAATAAAAAACGTGAACCAGGGACATATACTTTATCAAGGGGAGGACCAGTCCCTAAGTTTACAAAGCCCTTTCTGTTTAACAAGAGGGAAGTTCCCATCAGCATGCTACCCTCCCCGAGAGCCTTGGAGAAAAATTAAGCATGAAATCATACCTGTAAATAAACGAACGAAATAAGGGTTTGCATTGTTTTTGTTTCTAGCAGCTTTGCGTTGGCATTACAGTATACTTTAGTGTTTATTATTTAATTTTTCTTTCAATTTTATTTGAACTTATATTTAAAATGTTCTTAAAATGTATCTCATGTTTTATATATATATATATATGTGTGTGTGTGTGTGTGTGTGTGTGTGTGTGTGTGTGTGTGTCTAAACAAGGTGGTTCTCGATTAATTTTATTAATTAAGACGGGTAATAGTACCCACTGAGACGACCAATAATTATGCGCGGCAAAAAAATACACCTTTAAAATGCTTGTGATATAACTTCTGCTGATTCTTACGAAAAATGACCCCTTGAATCCAAATATGATAACCGTTTTCATCAATCTCGTCCCACTTTTTGGAAATAGTGCTAACCATACCCTCGGCATTTCTTTTAGTTTTCAACAATTTCATATCTATTATTTTTATTTGGATGGAAAGGGAGCATATTAGTCATTATCACTCTGCTGAGAGTGCAAAGATCAAAAGTATGAACATTTGAACATGTGGAGCAAGTAGGGAGAGTCATGGGGGGTATTTCTCCCCAATAAAGTTTTTAATTATCGAAACCGATTTTGTTTCGAGAAGTTTGTTTTACACTTTTTTTCACTTATTTTTCGGCATAAAAATAGAATATAGGACTCATTTCTTTGAGTTCCACGTCAGAAAAAAAAAAAATCACGTTGTAAAAAAAAAAAAAACAATGCATTTGCTGCTTTTGCCCCAAAATGATTGTTTTCATCACTACTAAGCAGTACTATCATTTTGAAATTTTAATGGTAAAAAATAATTTGGTTGTAAAATATCGCTTAGTTAGATATCGATTTCGATCTTTTGCTCTACTTTCGGAATAAATATAATCCTCAACTATTATTATAGTACCTCATAAAAGGATTCCTTTATCTCTAAGAAAATATGATCCTTTATAGTTCAAAAATATTTTGCTTAAAACTATCAGAAATTATTTTTATCAGTTGAGTTAATGGAACGATTTCCTGCGCTAAAATATTTTCAAGTGGATAGGTTTTCACATTAAAAACATACTATGCTTGATTGTTGATAAAAAGCCATTACCATTTTATCATAACGCATATTTTATTTGTTGGATATAAAATTGATTGCTCTATTCACAATCATGCAGGTTTTTCAATTTTATTGGGGAAAAATCTTTTTACATCGTTTCTTAAAAACTTGAGCTCTAGCCTATGAACCGAAGTAACATTCGATGGCATTGTTAAAATTGTAATAAAATCAAAGCAGTGAAAAAACTTTTGGGGCATATTTTCTAACCAAATTTCTTTATAATTAAGCTTGTCCAGAATATATTCAGAATGCAGAAAAATAAGTTCTACCAGACCAAAGTAAAACCCGTTAAAAGATATGATATTGATTTATAAACGTATATATTATTTCGTAATGTATTTTATTTGTGATTATGTATTTATTTATTTTTTTTTACTATCTTAACAAATAAGGAGAAGAGTATCATATCTAGCAACATTGGATTGAACTTGACAGAGAAAATGAAGAAGTCAAGGGATTCGATCGGAGATGTTAAAACTCACATGTGTTATTTGTTTCGTACATTTTAGTCTTGTTGATTTTATTGTTCCTGTTAACGTTTCTATTTTAAATTACCTTTGAGAAATAAATGCAATGTTATAAGCAAAGTTTCATCTTATTCACACAACTACGATAGGGGACATGATCAAGGGAATTACTTAAATTTATTAAATTGGAGAGTTTATGAACTAAATTTCGGCACAGATGGCAAAAACATGGGTCATTACGTTAAGCTTTCAAATCCCAAGCTAATCTTGAAATCAGGTAGAATTACTACTTCGACAGGGTTGTAGGTATTTGGTATAGTTCACCAGAAGCAGCTGTTACTTGCAATAGGGGAATAGTTTTGAAAAGGTCTTTATCCTCAATGAGGATTAAGGGGTCTAAGGACCTTTAAACTTCAAAATTTTCGATTTTCTGGAAAAAATATATGTTATGCACAGTTTAATTCTGAACAATTTGATACCTTATTTATTACTATACGCCAAAAACTCTTCGAGTTATTGTAAAAATGCCTAAACTTTCCCCATAGAGATTTATGTTAACTGTAGCTGTTTCAGCCTCTTTTTCTCAGGTGCCGGTTTCTTCGGTTTTCTCGTTTTGCGCGCATGATATCTCAGGAAGTTTCTTATATATGTCCGTAAAACTTTTTATGTATGTTTATCTGGTTTATATTTATGACCTGAACCTAAATTTATTATTTATTTTAAATTATTTATTTATTTTTTTGAAATTTGGTAAGTTAATATCGAAAATTTCCAAAGTTTTGGGTAAAAAATATTTATTTTTAAATATTAACTTTAATTTTTTAGTTGAAATTTAGGTTCAGATCGTTAAGATGTATTAGACAAACATGCATGAAAAGTTTTACGGAAATATATAAGAAACTTTCTGAAATATCATGCGCGCAAAACGAGAAAACCGAAGAAATCGGCACCTGAGAAAAAGAGGCTTAAACAGCTGCTGTTAACATAAATCTCTACGGGGAAAGTTTACGCATTTTTACAATAGCTCGAAAAGTTTTTGGCGTATGGTAATAAATAAGGTATCAAATTGTTCAGAATAAAATTATGCATAACATATATTTTTTCCAGAAAATCGAAAATTCTGAAGATTAAGGGTCCTTAGACCCCTTAAAAAACTGACTAGGACCAGCCTTGTTGAGCCCAGAGCCTGTTGCTGGTCGCAACAGGTTCTGCTCTCAGAAAAGCTGGACTTAAGTTTGGGAGCTCGTAGCCCTAGTAGGTGGACCTAAGCCACTTTTGTATTTTTGTATGATTATATTTTTTTTTTCTTACGGAAAAACAAATTTATCACAAAATAATCACAAAAATTTTGTTTGAAAAATATTTTTTATCATATAAAATTTTGAGGAAGTACTTTCTATCAAAATGCTTGCCAAAATCACATTATTTCTTGACGAAATATTTTCATTAAAATAACAAGTTTCAGTTCTTATTTAAATTTTTGCATCACATTGACTTTGCTCACAACATTGGTAAAACAACGTATTAAAAAAAAAGCCTCATTTATTACCATGTCTTGAAGACTTAATTCATTTTCCCCTTGATGCCACTTAAGAGGAAAAATTACGCTTTTACTATAGATTTTTTTTCTTCACTTCACATACAAATGAGCTTCATTGATATTAAGTCACGTTTATCGCATCATTATTAGAACTTACTTGTAACAATCGAATTGCGAAAAGGGGAGCACAAATTAAAAAAAGAAAACGTTCACGACTTCGCCCGTTGCGGTCGCCAGAGTTGGGATCTTCTGCTCTTTATTTGTTCATTGAAGATTCGGTCATTAACTTGGTGTTTATTTGCTCACCCGATCCGCTTCCGTGATGGCACGTTCACTTGCTTGCATAGCGATGAAAGTGCTTCGATTATCAGTAGCGCTACTTAGTGTTTCGATTACCAGAAGCGCTACGCAGTGGAATTCTGTTAAGATTAATAATGAAGTTCCTCAAGAAACTATTATCTTCAGATGATTGTGGCAACAATTAAAATGAGTGTTCGTCTTATTCGAAATTGTTTTATAAATACGAAGAGATTACTTGACCACAAGTACACTTTTTAAATGCTTGCACTGAGATATCTCTAACAAATCATTAAATCTCTTATCGCAAGTTTGATGCTGGGTGTAATTTGTGCAGAGGAATTGTTCTGTTTTGTTTTGTGTGTAAGACAATTATAATTATATGCATAGTTTCACGGTTTGTTACAAACAAAAGAAAATCGTTTGTTTCAAACATGTAGATTTGTATCGACGAATGTTATAAAATTTAGAATATTAATTTAGACTTTCAGTAACGTTTTCAAATAGTTCCAAAAGCTGTAACCTTACAAATGCTATCCAATAAGATAGGAGTTAATAAAGGTACGGAAGTTCAAATCAGAAACGTTCACTCTTTATTGTTTTTTCTCACTCATATTCTAAGTTGGAAGCACCTTCAGTAAATTAAATATCTTTAAACTACTGCCATAGTGCAATCTTTGACATGATGCAATCTTCCCAACAAGAGTGCTCCGATTTCTCTGAAATTAATACTTTTAAAGAATTAAATTCCAAAACGCTTTTGGAAATGCAATTGAATAATTTCTTTTTGTCGTAAAATGGGCTTACTATTAAATAAGGGTGCTAAATTGTTAATGATTACTTTTTTTTTCGCTTATTTAAATGTGACTCTGCTTACTTGAGAGATTAACACACATATAAAAAAACTGGCATCCCTGAAAACTAATAGAAGCGTCCATTTCCTCTTGTCAACCGGATATTTTCCATCTTATCGATGGTCGGGGAGTTTGTACCATATATTTGACCCCAAGTTAGCAAATGGCCACATAATTCGACCCTTCATTCGATATCATCAATTCTACTAACTGTTACATTATGTGTAGGCATGAAAAAACAGTTACTAACCTAATTGAATAAAAAGTCATTTTTGAGTCAGAGAAAAATCATTAGTATTAATTTCAGAAAACTCGGAGAGCAATTGTTGTGTAGATTGCATAATCGCACCATGGCACTAACGTAAAGACATTTTTTTTGCTGAAAATGCTTTCTGCTTAGAATATAAAGAAGACAAAAAATAAAGAGTAATTTTTTGATATCGACATCTTCTCCTTTATTAACTCAAATCTTATTGGACAGCATTTTATCACCAATTTTATTAATTGTTATTTTATATACAGATATGCCAAAACAATTACTAAAAGCCTTGAAGTATTTTCGGAAAACTCATTCTTCCCCTTTTAACTTCCACGCCTGCGAAACTGCTAGAACATTGCCTTTAATTCTAATGCCCAACCAAAACCCATAAACAACTACAAATGATCACACTACAAATGTAAAGATTTTAGACAATTTCAGAAAAATATTTTACAAATTTTACCTTTATACATTTTTATCTCATGCCATGGATGTAGTTTGCCCACTTGAGAGATATCAAAAATATTACAATCACCGAAAACAGAGGAAATCATGTAGAAACTCACTGCAAAGCAGCGCATTGCAGGTCTAAATGGAAGTTCTATCACAAATTGTTTACAAACCAGTTTGTTGAAATATACACGAGTGTATGCGACTTTTCAACTGAATAAGTAAGAAAGGTAGATTCGCCAATGGATCTGAAAATAACTTCGCAAGATAAACAGAATAATAAATGATATGTCCCTCTCAAAGAAGTTTCAAAATAAATTAATTTTCCTCCGATAATTACGCTTTCTTCCCCAAGCGGATCTTTACACGGATGAAAATCAAACAAACGCTTTAAAACCAAGGACATTGTTAATCTATGTATCTTGTCATTTATTCAGCGCCACTTGCTTCGCTCTATTTCCTTTAATCATTTTGTGTTCCAAAAGAGGGGAAAAAAATAAATAATTACATTCACGAAATAGTGATAACCCATTCCATCCTGCCTCCTTCGAACAGCGAATCACAAAATGAAGCTTCTTCAGGGGAATTGGAAGAAGAAAATTAAACTGACTCCTTGTGATCCTCGTGGGACATTCGAAGGCAAAAGAGCAGACTTCTCAAGAAATTAAAACCGCGCCAAATAAATTATTCACGGAAGCTGCTATAGGACAAATACTTCAAAAAAGGACTCCCGCATGCATTAAACGAGGCCAGAACTCTCGGGGGAGTTTATATTTTTCTGCCAAAGAAGGGAGATAATGCATAAAATTAAATATGCATACGGGCGCACGAATTTGTAATTTCGTTTGGAATGCTATTGATAATTGAATCTGTTTGCTTCTGAATTAAAGCGTATGGAAGTTTTGATTGGATGTTCAAATTTATACGCTCATATTGAATTTTTATTGGTTGTTTTGCTTTGCTGTTCTTCCGCCAAAGAAAACAGAGCTTTATTCTTTGAATTATATAACAAGGATGTCATTAGCAAAACTTACCCAATAATTCATGATTTGATAGAAAATTGCCTTTGAAAATGGCCATTTGTACACAGACAGATTTCAAGTTGCCTCGCTATTAATGTAATAAGACTCGACATTTTATTTATATTTTTCAATATCATTCTATCTAAAATCTTTAAAGCAAATATCCAAGTGCATTAAAGATTCGTTCATGTGATCCGATCGCACATTTAAATCATAGGTTTGATGTTTAAAAAATATTTCTACTATGATGTTTTGTTTGAGTTTTATTGAGAGGATCTGTAAAATTTCCCGACCACATCGCGGAAAAATAACAAAAGAAAGGAAAACTTTTAAATCTCCCGATTTTATATGCTCACGGTCGAGAAAAAATGGTAACAGATCTTTCTTATGATTTTATTCACAATAATTATAACAAAACTAGACTCGCGGCAGATGATAAATTTCTGATTTAATTAACTTGGTGCCATGGCATTTACATGACATGGGAGAATTCGCCTGTAGATGTTCCACATTATGTTTCCTTAACAGAAGAAAATAAAAGTTTAGAGAGACAAAATGCAAAAAATGAGACAAAATTGATCTTGCTTTCAATTTTATGTCTTTTTGTTTTCCAAACATTTAGGAAACTGGAGCGTGAAAGCTTATTAATGCTGATAGTTAGAGTGAAAAATCTCTCCTTAGAATTCACTTATGCTGGGTTCCAGGATTTTACAGAATTGGAACATTGGACTACCGTGGTCAAATTTTGTTTATGAAAACTGGTGTCGGCTTTATGTCTCTAAACAAGTCTGGAACACGTTTTAAGTAAATGTTATGAGTAGACCAAAGAGTTAAAGAACGAAAAGTATCGAGACAGGAGCCTTAGAAAATGCATGTTTAAGAGACATCTAATAAACAAATATATGCAAGCGTTAAAAGAAAACTCCTTTTTTTAGTGGGGGGGGGGGGGAATAATAAAACGAATAACTGGAGATATTCCGGACCACAAAAAGGTCAAGTTATATATTATAGCTTTTACGAAGTGAAATTTGCATACAAATCGATTGAACTTAAAAAATAAATAAATAAGTAATAAACCTTAAAACATATGCAAAGTTTTGAAAAAGTAACTATAGTTGGTGCAAACCTAACCTGGCAGTATTATGAATGTTTCGAACATCCTGACCACATCATTACGGCACTTACAGGTTACGTTTTCTCCCGCTACGTACAGTTAACTCTATAATATTTGCATCATCAACCAATAGAATGTTGCAAAGCGTTTTAAAAGAGGAAATTCGTTAAAAAAAAAAAAGAGCTCATATAAGGAAATTAATGTCTTGCGATAAGTTTACTTGAATTGAAGTCCAATTAAAACAATTTAAACTTCAATAATCTTTGACGTTAAATTACCATTTAAAATTTCTTTTATCAACGGATTTGTTTTTACAGTTGACCTTCCTTCTCCTCTACATTAGAAATTGAAATCATCAATCTCCAGAAAAAACAAATTTGATCTCCATTTAAAAGAAAACAAACTACGAATTCATTTTATACCAATTTCATCTAAATTGAAATCAAATGAAAAGTTTAAAAATAATGGTTTTTAGCATTATACATAATCATTTGTACAGTCGAACTAGCTTATAGCAATTCTGTTTTAACGAGAACTCGGATTGAGCAGGGAAATCAAAAAGATTTGGTTGGTACAATTTTAAGTCTGTGGGAAAAAGCTCACTTTTTAATAAGCAAACCCCGCTTAAAGCGAGCAATATTTTTGCAATTCATAAAATGTCTCTTGATTTCCTCCTCCAAAAATATTGCTATATTTTTTGGAAAATTCTACTACATTTTGAATTCAACCGAAAGTTAGAGATAAGACATATATCAAGAGAACAAATGATGACACTGCCCTTTTTGAAATTCTTTGAGTAGAGAAGCATTTAAAAACTATATTTGTTGAAGTTAATGTTATCATTTCCGAGATATACTTCCTAGAATATTGTAGCTGAAAGTCAAGAGAGAAAAAAAGATGAAAACAACCATAAAATAACTACAATTGTGAAAAATTTGGAAGGTCAGAAAAACTTCAAACTATTTTGTAGTTATGGATGCAAAGGACGGTGTTTTTCGGACCCCACGTTCCTCAAACACAATAAGAAAGAGACAATAAGACAATTCAAATCAAATAACCAACTTCTTTGGTACTGTACAGAGATATAAAAATGACAAGGCAAATATGTATATATTTTTATGTATTTTTTTTCACGAACCCGTTTTTTACGAGCATATTTGGTTACAACGAGCAAATATCGTGGTCCCTTCGCGCTCCCTATAAGCGAGTTCGACAGTATATGTTTCGGAAATTCCAAAAACAACTGATTTCTTCCTGCATTTTACAGATTAATTCTTTACTAATAATAAAGCTCAAAGTCTTTCTGTGAGGATTTCTGGATATCTGTGACTCGCATAGCGCTTAGACCGTCCGGCAGATTTTCATGAAATTTGGCACAGAATTAGTTTGTGGCATGGGGGTGTGCACCTCGAAGCGATTTTTCGAAAATTCAATTTTGTTCTTTTTCTATTTCAATTTTAAGAACATTTTCCCGAGCAAAATTATCATAAGATGGACGAGTAAATTACCAAGCTATCATAACGTGGAACCGTAACATGGGCAAGCCAATTGGCGAGAAATTCACCACTTAATATTTGTAAATATACAGACGAATCAAAAGAACTTTTAGTTTTCTACTACGGGCAAAGCCGTGCGGGTACCACTAGTACAGAATAAAGTAAATACTCAGTGGATGACGTTTACGTGCGCAAATGCTAGTTTAATATCATTTAAGAGGGGAAAACAAGTGATGAATATATTTTAATCGCAATTTTATCCGTGTTACAAAATAATTATTTCAAGCGTTATACATAATCACCTGTATATCCATCTGAAATTTCAAACGCCACTAGTCTTTTTTTTTTCTGTTTGCCGATTAAATAAGGAATAAAATAAATAGTCGGCTAATGAAGTTTACTTATTCAAATGTTTGAAATTATTTCTCGTCCGTTCTCGAAAGTGATATTGTAATCACCAAATCATTTATATATCCATAACGAAGCGAATTAATCTCATTTAGGAGAAGAGAAGAAACAATGAATTCCTTTAATAACAACTTTATCTGTGTAAACAATAATTATGTTAAGCATAATGCATAATCACTTTCAATCAAATTTCAAACGCAACTAGTCTCTTTTTTGAATTTGCTAATTAAATAGGAATAAAACAAGTAGTCGGCAAATGACATTTACTTATTCAAATGCTAGAAATTCTTTCTCGTACGTTTTCGAAAGTGATGTTGTAATCATTAAAGCATTTATGTCTAGAACGAAGTGATAAATCACGAACATCTTTTAATTACAATTTTATCTGAGTAAAACTATAATTATTTGCGCATTATACATAATCAAAAGTATATCCTTCAAAAATTTCAAAATCGTTTCAGTTTCTTCCCCCAATTTGCAGATTAAAAGAAGTCTAAACTAAATGTATGATACATGATGTTTATTGGCTCAAATGTTTGAAATTCTTTCGCGTCCGAAATAGAAATTGTATCCACCAAATCATCTATATTCAGAACAAAGCGAATTAAATTTTATTTGGCAGGGGAAAAAATGCAAAATCTTTCAATAACAATTTTAAAATCAAAATTAAAACCAAATGAACAGTTTAACAATAATTATTTTAGGCATATTTATAATGACTTGTATATCCCTCTAAATTTTCAAAAGAGAATCTGAAGAACCCTCTAGTAATTCAATTTAAATTTTCTAGTAAAAAAAAGAAACTTAAGTTAATTCTTAGATTCAATAAAGGCTAAAGTAAGGAAGACGTTTATTAGTTCAGTTTGAATCTATTTTTTCACCATATGAGAATTTTATATTGTAAATCCTCAAACTATCAATTTTCAGATAACAGACTACAAATGTCTTTTAATAGCAATTTTATCCGAATTAAAACCAAACGAGAAGATTAACAATGATTATTTTTAGCATAATTTATAATCACTTGCATATCCCTCAGAAACTTCAAAAGAATCTAAATAACCTATTCCTTGCAATTCAATTTAAATTTCCTAGTAAAAAATAATCTGAAGTTAATTCTTAGATTAAATAAAGGCTAAAGTAAGGATGACGTTAATTAGCTCAGTTTGAATCTATTTTTTCTCTATGTGAAAATTTTTATATGTAATCCTCAAACTATTAATCTTCAGATAACTAACTACAAATATCTTTTAATAACGATTTTATCTGAATTAAAATCAATCGAAACAATAATTATTTTAAGTATTATAGATAATCGCTTGTATATTCTTCTGAAATTTCAAAAGCAACTAAAGCCTCTTCCTTCAATTTGCAGATTAAAACCCGAGTAAGGTAAATACACGGTGGATGAGGTTTATTAGCTCAAATATTAGGGAAAAAAAGTAAACAGATTCAGTGAACTAAATCAAAAAACATAAAACTAATTCCAATGACGGCAATAATACTTCAGAGATTGTTAAAAAATGCTACTTGGTTTGCCTTAGTGTTGTTTTCAGTATTTTGCGTTTGATTTTGCGGCTTTGCTTAATATTCATTCCCCAATACCAAGGGAGCGGAATTAAGATTTAATGCAAAAGAATGAGAAATAAAAGCTTTGGATAAAAGCGCCTTTATTATTTCTCTCTAAATTCCTCGATCTCACGTGTATATAAAATTATTGAGAAATTTATACATTCATTTCAAAATAAGAGTTTAACTATTTTATACAGACGGGTATGTTCGGAGTTTGAAATTTTTAGTTTTAAAAGAGTTTTTGCGTTCCGTGGAAACTCTCTGGGGTAATTATTTCTGAATGCATTGAGTAAAAAACATTAATATTTTGCTACAGCGTATATATTATTCTGATAAGCATACACAAGCAGATGACACTGGAAATCCCCAGGGTTGTTCGTTATGTAGAAAGAAGGATTTTTTTTTTATAATGATGTTGCTTGAACAAATGTGATATTCGTTTTTATTGCATTTTGTTCCGTTACATACTAAATGGCTGTTAAAAACTGATTACTAAAATAAAGGTAGATAAGCTTAAAAAAGAACACATCAAAATCTTTGCCATAATAAATACCAAGATTTTTACAATTTTCCGATCTTTTTTACGAACCAAATGAAGTCTCCGAGGGATACGACTTTTATGCATGCTTGAAAAATACGTATTTAAGACAAATCACATTGTTGTACGGTAAATTATAAATTACAAAAAGCATTTGGTGTTTCTAAATGTTTCGAAAAACCGCATCTGTGAAATTTGTTTCGATTGGGTAGGGAGCATGAATAAATCATTAACTGAAAAACGTATAGTTTATTCCTTTTTATCAATTAATGTTTTGTTTATATAAGAAATATCTTTTGACGAAAAAGATAGGAAAGTAGCACAAATTTGAAAAAAAAAAAAAATTTTTTACACTAATGAAGGAGTAATTTAATTTAATATTAAAAAACCTTAACAAAGCATAATATTTATTTTTCAAAAAAAACGAAATGTACATTAATCGCGAATTTTTCCAGGCAAATCAATTGAATTTATTTCTACTTTAATCACTTTTTTCCTGCATTTTTCCCCTCCTGCGCAAAACTGATTTGCAGTGCAGCTGCAGGTCATTCCAAGATGATGCAAACTAAATTTAAAGATATCTCAAAAGTGCCAATGATAGAAGAGGTGCGAGAGATTTGATGCGTAAAAAGATTTAATGGTGTAGGAGTCTGATTTTTATTTATTTTACAGATAAAGCTCTTCCGTTCTGTTCAGCAAAACCTTAAAAACGGCTCTTCTACCAGTGTTTGATTCAAAAAAGTTACAACAACTGCTGAAAATATTTCCGCTTTCGAATTTCTCAGTTTGCTAAAACAAAAGTTTTTTTTTTTTTTTACTGTTCAATAAAAGAGTAAGGAATTTGATTATGACCTATTTCTGAAGCGTAGAGGTTCCCCCCCCCCCACCTTCAGTTTTGAAATTAGTTTCGATTAAGGAAAAATCAGTACTAAAAAGAGGCTGGCTAGCGACGCAATGGAATTTATTAATATTTTTTGTGTAAAATTTTTCTTAAGTTTCTTTTTTCTTAATTATAAAAATCTTTCTTATTGCAAGCATTCATGGTCGTTCTGGAGTGATTTTATTTACTCTCACAAGTATTTTTAGAATGAAGACCGTCGAGGTAGCTTATTGGAATATCAGTTAAAAGAATGTCCCGCATAATATAATACATGTTCAATGTACCAAACCAATGTAGTGTGTTATTTCCATTACGGTTAATGAAATATGTCGCTTATTAGAATAATTTTTGTGGCTTTATAGCCATTCTATTAAGCGGGTTCAAATACATTTTAATTTAAAGAAATATGATTACGTGATTTGTGGCTTACAGATAACTGATTTCGGTAGTTAAAAGATGATTCACGTTGTAAGTCTTTGTGTCAAGACATAAAAAGTGACAAAACTAAATTGCAAAAGAAACTTTTTTTCAAGAAAATAAATTTGAATTAGTTACTCAAGGCATTCAGATGCAAATGAATCTGATCCTCTTGCATCTTCTGAGTCTTTTTTTCCATCGAATTTCAATTCGCCTGCTTAGCTCAGAGTTTGGGTTGCACACAATGCAAACAATTCAAAAATCTTCTTTCAACTTTATTATTACTTTCTTTACAGTGGTGCAATAGAGTTTCTAATTTGAAGGAGTACTTCAGATACTTTAAATCCAAGAATAAATTAAAGGCATTTTATGTTGTACGTTTTGGTACAGAATATTTTATTGAATATTAGTAGTTTTTCGTACTTTCTAAGGACGTTTGTGTTAAAATAGATTAATAGTGAAGCTTTCATTTATGGACTGATGACAAAGGTGTTGAAATAAGTGATGCGGCCCGCGAAGCTCAACCATGTGTCCCCTCTCCTCTCCCATGTGTCCCTTGTGATGGGAATGGAAAATTACGATCTGGAAACTGCCGAAGCAACCGATCATTTGAATTCGGTTCTACGAGCAATTAATGCAAATTGGCCAAAAGTTAGTTCCTAAAAGATAGATGGAAACTTTGTATTGATAAAGTTAGCAAGCGTCAGCAATAACAACAATTCTTTGCTTGTATTTTCTACTTTCCTGTGTTTTCATTTGACGTCCAGAGAAAAATTCAAACATACAATTTAAAGCCAATAGACGGGTTTATAGGGGAAATCTGTCTTTACGGAATTTCCGACTTGTACTTGGGGGATCATTTTCGTGCCGAATAAAAAAATATGTAGCTAAATTTTCAGCTCTTTATCTCCAACTACCTTCATTTTTTTTTTCTAAAGTAAAATTTAAAATTAATGAATGGTGATTTTTTTCCCTTATTCATAGGAATAAAATACATGAAAAAATATTATGGTCATAATTTTTAAACGATAAGCCGATTTTGAGCGACGGAAATAAAATTTAAGCTTTTTATTCTATGCTTTTCTGGAAAGTGTCACTCTCCAAATTTTGTCATAAAATGTCTTTTATATCCCTCTACACTCAGGATTTTTTTTTTCAAATTTTTCAAAATGGTGAAATAATAAAAGAAATTGAAAAGTGATTTTTTTTCATAATCTTACGTTTGATTAAATTTAAATATTTTTTATTGCTAAAAAATTATTAAAACAATTTTTTTAACGAAAATACATTATACGAGAGAAAAACAAAGAAAACGGCAAAAAAAAAAGAAATAACATATCCTGCACAAATTTATTACGATTGGGACCTCAGAAAAAATATTTTTTCCATCTGAATACAGTAGCACGAGATGGAGATTCCTTACCATGCCGCCTTTAGGTAAAAAAAACGTTGAGCAACCCTGGAGTAGCATTTTGTTAAATGGAAGCACTCTTTTAGAGGATCTCACTCATCATTCAATTTCTGAGTCGCAGTTTTTCGCTTAAATATTTTACATATAATTATTGCAGAGCTTGATTTCTAATAAAGGAAATACAGTCGGACCCAGATTTAACGAACCTCTATTTAAGAAATTTCGTGACTTAACGAATTTTTCTTTTTCCCCTAGTAAAATGAAGACAAAAACCTCTATTCAACGAATAATAAACCCCAAATCAACGAATTATTTTAAAGTCAAAAAAAAAAAAATTGTTGATTTCCGTTTGGAAATACTGGATTGTTTTCCAAGTTATATATCCATGTTGTCCGAAGAAGAAAACTTTTTTTGGAATCAGAAAATTTTGACGGGCGGGGGGGGGGGGTTCAACCAATGAATAGCGATTATGATGCAGAAAGCGAAGATGAAACTATCCTGTTACTTTTTCTAATGGGCTGGAAACTGTACAATCATATCTCATGCAGCAGGCTGTAAATGACGCAGTATTTTTTTCACTCCATATAGTTGAAAGATCAATTATCGAGGAAATTGTCAAACACCTATTACTCGGTGCTTTAAAATTTCAAATTAACTAGTGTGAAGTAAGTGGCAGAATGCTGAATAAAAACTGTATACTTTCTAATTATGGTCCATCCCGATATTACGAATAACCACGATTTAACGCAGAAATGTTTCGGTCCCTATGATTTTGTTAAATCAGGGTCCGACTGTAATAGAGCCCTATGGTATGCGGACATTAGTTTTATACGTAAATGGCCTGAATTCTGCTAAATAACTGACGTTCACATAAAACTTTAAAAAAAAAGACAGAAACTGAGCTGCAACAGGGGCTAAAATTAGCATGGAACTTTTACTTAAATGTCACTGTTCATTTTTATGTTTCTGTTAGTAAAAGCCTAGACAGCAAGTTTTCCATCTCTAAAAAGCTCTTAAGGCTTCATCGCATCCATCGAAAACTATGCAAATATGAAACTGTACGCGTGATAATAATTTTGCTTCACTTTTTCCGTTTTCATTCACATCGAATGGCAACTAGTCATCATGTGACAAGGTGGCTAGACCCCCACGGGAATCCGAGCGAGAAAATTAATCTTATTCCCTGCTGAATTCAACGAGAAAATTGCATGCTCGTCAAAAAATTAAAACAGGCAGAGGAATAAATTATTCATAGAGAATCTTTAGGGATCGCCCCTGCTTCTAAAAAGGAGTTCCGCACGTTCCAAGAAAGTTGCATACACCCCAGGGAGATTCCCTGTTTCTTTCGCAACAAACGCAAATGCATAATATTAAATATGCAAACGGATTCGTAATTTAGTTTGCACGGCTACTGATAATTGAATCTGTTTGCTTTTGGTATAATGGAATTAAAACGCATAAAGTTTTGATTGGATTCTCAAAATAACATATTCCCTTGGTTTTTCGCCCCCTGCCTTCTTCTAAAGCTTCTATATATCTGCTAAAGAGAATTAATACTTTTAATGTCGCATTACTCAAGTCAATAGTCAATACAGAGTTGGAAGTTAATTCCGCAGAAACTAAAGGTTTCGTTACATTTTGTTTCCCTTGAAAATTTGTCTGGTGTTTGGAAGATTACTATTTACTGAGGTTTCGTGGAATTAAAAGTCAATGGAGCAAAATTTCTTTCATTATTATCTGAATTCACTAAAGAACAAAGACTCAGAGTAGAGTTTGACTATCTAAAAACCTTTCAATGTTGCAATTTTTCTTATTGCACAGGAATTTGCAAACTGTAACCCTCTTTATCGCAAAGTAGTTTAAGACACAACTTATATGTCTAGGAATATGAATTATTAAAAGCCTACCAAACGAAACATATTTACTTTCTGGGGCCAGTAAGCCACCTTTCAAACTGTCTTCCTGTACAATAGACCGTTCAATGAATGAACACATCCCACAGAATAAACAGCTAATGCTTCATAAATTTTTCTTACATGTTTTATTCTTAAACTAGTGGCACCCGCACGGCTTCGCCCGTAATAGAAAAATTAAAAGGTCTTTTGGTTCGCCTGTATATATACAAATAATGTGTGGTGAGTTTTCTCACCAATTGGCTTGTACCCATGTTGCGGTTCCCCGTTATGATAATTTCGTATCCTGAAAATTGGCTTGTGCCCATGTTACGGTTCCACGTTATTATAATTTAGTAATTTACTCGTCCGTCTTATGATAATTTTGTTCTTAATATTGGAATAGAAAAAGAACCACAACGAATTTTCGAAAAATCGCTTTGAGGTACACAACCCCATGCTACAAACTAACTTTGTACCGAATTTCATGAAAATCGGCCGAACTGTCTAGGCGCTATGCGCGTCATAGAGATCCTGACAGACAGAGAGAGATCCGGACAGAGATCCGGACAGAGATCCGGACAGGCAGAGAGAGACCCGGACAGAGAGAGTTTCAGCTTTATTATTAGTAAAGATTATTTCATATTATATTCATACAATGTTTTCCAATGTAATGCATCAAATACTAACAACCTTAACGATATTTTAAATTTCTGAAAATGAAATTGTTCTTAAGTGTTCATTTACTGAGCTGTGCACCCTATAATACGAAACAATTTAATCAGCATCATTTATGCCTCAAAGAATGTCTATCTACAATGCAATCAGCAACATTTATATCTCAAAACCTGTGTATCTCAGAAATAATTCAATACATACCTGCCAACATCTACTGGGGAAAAATCCAGTAAATGTTTCAAAAATCCAGTGGATGATTACGACAGATTTTTCATTGTTATTTAGGGAAGAACAAGGATTTCTTATTATCATTCTTAGTGCAGCCAAATGCTCCTTTTATCATATATACAATCAAGAGAAATGATCAAAATCCGGGATCTCCCAGAAAAACCAGTAGAGTTGGCTGGTATGTCAATAAGTACCTTTTATATCTCCAAATCTGTTTATGTCAGAAATAACTCAATCTGTAACGTTTATATTTCAAAACCTATCAATTTCGGAAATAATTCAACTCTAATTTTTATATCTCAAAACCTGTCTTCCTCGGAAACCCCCTCTATACAGATTTTCAGCGCACGATTTTGAAGCTTTTGAAGTTAAATTGAAGTTAAATGTTATTTTCCTCAAGCAGCTCGAGAATCAATAGAACCTATAATTGGCCTATGTTTGAAAGTTTTTCTGGAATTTCCCTAAAATTTTCACAAAATCCTTGGTTTCCTTCCTGGATTTCAAAGAAAGCTTACATGATGCTTTACGCGATGTAATTCAATCTGAAAACTGTATAATTTCAAAAACCTGAAAATCAATTATTCTTTTTAAAAATTTTTGAGGAAAAAAGTGTTTTATGTCTTCGAACTCAAGTTTTTTCATCCTAGATTTCGAAATTTTAATTACTAGGTATTACTCTTTCTAAAAAGAAATACTGAATATGAGTTTTTACCTAAGGGGCTCCTTAAATAATTTCACGCTTATTTTCAACATTTTAAAATCTTCCTTCTTTTTTTTTACAAAGTGTCAAACTTTACCCTGGACTCATATTTTGTCAAATGTCCATGCATTCTTCAGAAACATTTATATAAAAATGCGTAATTTCGCACTTCTCTGTACCCCTCCCTCCCCCTTGTCACAAATTGTCACAATTTTACGAACCCTCTTCTTTTCAAAGAGTGACATTATTTGTGGAAAGTTGCTATCTGCTTTTAAAACGCATCAGATTCAACTAAAACTTAAATCGATCTAGAAACATCGACAAATAGCCTAAAGATTCAACTTCGGGAAAGAATAACAAAGAGTAATATACTTTTAAAAAAGGAGAGAAAGAACTGCAGTACATGATTATATAACTCCGAAAAACTAAAACTTCAAGTACTAAATAAAGTTTTACCTAAGTGCATAAAAAAAGTTGCTCGCCATTCAAAATACTGACGAATGAATATTTTGTGACTGGAAACCTCCCAGCAAGTTTTCATTATTTTTAATACATTTCCTTTCGGCAAGAGAATTTTTTTTTTATTTCGAAGCGTGTCTTGCTCACAAATCTAATTATGATGGAATAGTTCAACAGATGACAATGCTGAGATGATTACTCTTCATAACTCTTTAGTTGTGCAGTTTATTTGTTCATCGTAACTATAAACAAACACACAAAGTCGAACTCCAATCATAGATTAAAAAAAATAGTTTGATTTGTCGAAAATAAATTGCATAAAAGTATGCTTACAAAAAAAAAAAAAAAAAAAAAAAAACAGGAGTAGAATAACTGAGTGAGTAAAAAACATCTTTGATGAATTAATCTACGAATAAAAAGAACAAAACCAGTGCATTAAGTTTTAACGCCATTTAATTTCTCTAATCAATTCACTTTCTAAATATTATTTTTAAATTGTCTCTTCCAATCAGAAAAGAAATTAACGAAAATACCATAAGTCAATCCCTTGGCTATTCCCTTGTTATCTAAGCAATCATCTGTTGTTTACATTTGCAAAGAATATTTCTTTTCATTTTTTAGAAGGTTATTTTATAATTATAATACACTGCTATATGACTTTTTCTTTTGTGCGAGGACATGTAGGTAATGGTCTTGAGATTAGGAACAGAAAATTAAACTGACTGTTTGCAAATCCCTTGGGGTTATTTTACCCAATATCTGAAAGGTAAGAAATTAAAATGGTGATAGAGAAATTGTTCTGGCGTCTACTGGGGAGGTCTGTTTCGTGCAACTTTTTGCACGCGTTCCAGGAGAGGAATACTACCAGGACTTCTTTCTCCCACAAATTGCATACGTAATAAGAAAAAATACACACAGTTATTTTTGTTTTGCTTTATTTGCTAGTAATAATAAAGTTTATAAATACATTTAGGAATAGGGGGTTAATTTGCATATTTTAAAGAAAAGTTTTATGATGAGCGACTGCTCTTAATGCTGATTTTCGTAATAAAACTTTGCCTCTGAGTAAAAAATGTATTATTCCAAAATGAGTTTATTATTTTTTCCTATAAATGACTGATCAAAATACAAACTAGGAATACAATAACATCTTTTAGGAATCAATACTTCTTCGCTTTTTTACTTTGTCGTGATGTGACTTTATTAAATTTGCTGTTTTTGCGTTTGGTAGATAGCGGTTCACGTAATGCATTCCCATTATATGACAACCGAAGCTTGAGGGCAGCAACATCGTATTGGCGTTAGTAGATGGCGAGTCGCACAAACCTCTGCATTTTCATTATTACTATTATTATCATTATTATTACTTACTATTTTCATTATTACTATTATCATCATTATTATTACTTACTATTTTCATTATTATTACTATCATTATTCTTACTACTACTATTTTCAATAATATTACTATTATTAATACTATTTTCATTATTATTTCTATTATTATTGCTAATATTACTACTATTTTCATTATTATTATTATTTATTATTATTTTTATTATTACTATTATTATTTTCATTATTATTATTATTAGTAGTAGTAGTATTACTGTTTTCATTATTATTGCTATTATTATTATTATCACAAGAAAAGTGAACTTATACGAAATGGCAGTTAAATATGTTTTTTAAGAAGAATGGCTTGTGAATAAAATTTAGATGAAAAAAAAAATTCCACACACAGAGAGAGAGCAATGAACCACCGTATTTTTAATCAAATATTTTTCAAACAAATGTATATAAAAAATTTATATTGTGTAAAGAAATTTTTAAAAATCGCAAAAATAAGATTTCATTTTTTTAATTTATGCTAGCAGTTGTTCAAATAATCTAGTTATACAGGTGAAAAACATTCCCCGAAATCTTTGTTAAAAATATGAAACTTAATCCAGCTGGTCTGCTAATTCTATATTAGCTTCCAGTTTGTTTCGCACTCTTGGCTTCCTTAAGAGGTTTTCCATCTCCAGCTCAGTCACTTTCCTATGCCGGGCTAATGAGTGCTAATAAGCACGAAACTGCAGTCCTCGGCTGGAAATGACTGAGCTGGCGATGTATTTCACGTATTAATCCAGTAGTTTTAACGCAACCAACAAGTTCTCCCGAAAAGAGATATTAAATCGTGTCTTTGTTGCAGTAACTTTTTTTAAAGTATTATTGATTAATAAAAAGATGAAACAAATGTGACGAAAAAAACATCGGAGAAATTTAGGAATTTAAAATTCAAAAAGTAAGCATTGTAAAGGAAGTTAGAATATACAACTGAATTATACGACTGAATTCAACAAACGTAAAACTATCGAAAAATAAAAAGGATCAAAACTGGAATACAACAATTTCCAAAATGCCACGAAATGTTATATGAAGGAAACTGTATGTGTCTTTAGATACATACAGTTAGGTACATACAGGAAGTTATAGACATTTTTCTTATAACTTTGAATTGCAGTTAAATCCTATAAAAACTAAATAAAAATTTTTCGAAGGAATCTAACTTATTCGAAGTCCTAAAAAATGATACCTAAGCGTAGGTTTTCTATTCGACAACGTATTTTATGCGTAGAGAAAGAGCATTTCTTTAAGCTTAAAATTAATCATAGCGAATAGAAGTTTTGATTTTTTGAAATTAGTTAATCCAGTGGAGTTAAGAACTGCTTAAAAAAGGTTGAGTTTGAAGTACGAATGCTTGATAGAAAAGGCTAAGCTTGAAAAAGTATAGAGTTGAAAACTGATCCGAGTATTCTGGAAAAAGATTCCTGTGTAGAATTTAAAGGAAGTTATGAAAGCACTCTTTACGCACGCACAAAAAAAAAAGATAATTCTTTCTTTCGTTCGTTGATTTAAAAAGGGTTTTGTTAGACTTAATTCCTTCTTTAACTACTATCTTTAAGAAGACTTTCTTCCATGCCTTTACTTCTCTCGAATCCTTTTTGAAGATTTAAAATTGGGATTACATATTTTACAAAAAAAAAAAAAAAAAAAAAACTTTTGAGCAAAATTTCATTTTTACGGAAGTTCAGTACAAGTTTCATTCGTTTTTATGTAATCGGGTTATTGGCTTAAAAATGGATATTTAAATTAATTTCGATTGATAAATGTACCTTTTTTTACCTTATAAGGTCTACAATTTTATGTTTTTCAAGTGAAAGTGCTTTTTTAAATAAATGATTCTTTTGAAGATCTTCTGATTGGAAAGTGAAGATGACATTCTTCAAAAATGTTCTCTCGAGTTTAATCCTGTCTTTGTTAACATTATACTAAAAATTATAATGCTCAGCCTCATTCTATTTCAAAAAATAAGGAAGTATCTTAAAAGAAAAAGTGTTCAGTTTTAAAAGTTCAAATATTATTTCATTTAACATTTTTCTTTGTCTACTGCTATTTAATCATAAGTTCCAAGAGTAGGCACTGTACCAAGAGAAATCAAATTTCTTTTTTTCTACCAAAAGTAGAAAAAAATACGGAGAAAATTAAGAAAATTAAAGAAAATTACCTGTATCTTTGTGCACACATTTCAAATTTTTATTTTTCTTCATAAAAAAAATTTGTTCATTTGATCGACACATGGAGTGAGAAGCAATGGGATGTAAGTAGACATTTTCAAGTATTGAATAAAACGTGTTGCAAGATTCGATTATAGGTAGGCTTTCACTGAAATTTTTTTCTAAATCATGCTCTATAACAGCACCTACCAGAGCTACTAGTAGTATCTCGCGCCCCGAGACAGAGGAAAGGTTCACCAATCATTTGTACTGGTTATCTCCAAGTTATTAATTTTGGCAGTAACACCTCTTTGCTTCTCAGAGAAGCAAAGAGATGTAAGTGGGACGGGACGCGCGCTGTAAAAAAATTAGGCTTCTACATACAAAGCACTGATATTGAACAAAAGGGAAATGGCAATTTTTGAACTTACGTCACTCTAGCTCTGAGGTACTGATTTGTGGATGTAGAAGGTTCATTCATACGTGCTATCTTTGATTCACTTTTTAGTTGCTCAATCGAAGCGTATGAAGAATCTTTACGTTTTCTTAAATTATCAAAAATGTCTTTTTTCCCCATGTCGACAAGCTTTGGATGAAACAGCGTACTTAATTGCCACTATATTTCATTACCTTTCGCATTTATAATTTTAAAAAATAAATAAAAAGTGTGGAGTAGTTATTTATATACAAACTTATTAATAAACACTTACAAAGCGATGTCTAGACGAGTACAGAATGGTAACTGTGCTGACAGTGATGCTGAAAGGATGAAAGTACATTCACGAAACCATATTATCACACAACACACTGATCACGAATAACGAAGCCGATGAAGTTTATCACCGATATTCATAAACAAAAAATGTCGTGTTATGGACGAAGAATTTGCGTTAGCTCTAAAATTAGCTACTCGTGAAAAGCTCGCGTTATAACTATTTCACTAAAGTCTAATCGCATTGTAGCACAAGTCCACTCTATATCATTATACGTTACAGTTATACGTTACAAATGCGTATATCTCGAAAACGAGAAAACTGCGAAAAATTAGAGCCCCTCCCCCCACCCTCCAGCCTCGGAGTAAGCTCCCTCGATAGATGCAAGAATTATGTTCCATTTTTTTCCCCCCGAGAAGACAATTTTATATCGTCTCCTCTTTAGTTGGGAAACAAAGAATAATTGCATAATGGGGTTGTTTCCATCAGTCAAAAGTGCTACTTTTAGTCATTGAAGTTGATAGAATGAGCAAAAAAAATTTTTTATTTTCAAATTAAAATTTTAAAATTTTTAATTAATTTTTAAATGTCCGATTTTTTTTTAATGAAGCATGGTCTTTAGGATGTCACAAATGATGTATTTTGACACTACTCCACTGGCGCACTGAATGTTTACGTTTGCTGTCTACCGCGTTTCCAGGTTTTGATAATTCAGAAACGAATTAAATATTGCACTCTGCGCTAATGGCATCAGTGAATGACATTCCATCACTTGTGATGTTATGTCCAGAAGCATAAAAAAGGAAATTGAATTTGCGCACCGATTAAAATAATTTTTATAGAACTATTAAACTTTGTCAAATTATTTAAACAATGGTCAAATCCTATGTTTATAAGCGTGCTCTTTCAGAAAAAAAATACTTTTAAAATTTTGGAAACTACCTCATTGAAAATTTTTATGTAGTCGTTTCATTCGCTCATAGTGCTTCCTACCTTCAAAACACGCCTCTGCTACTTGAATTGCACATCTGTGTCTTATTTACATCAGGGATCTTACAAGTATAACGTACAGGCACGGATCATTGTTTACGATTCATTTACAACTCAAATTTAATTAATATTTTTTCTCATGAGCAAGAATGCAATAAAATCTTCAATTTATTCCTTTCTTTAAAACTTCTAATTTCGATTTTTTTTAACTCTAAGCATTAATCAATTTAAAAAAAGAAAAAGAAAAAAAAATGTCTTTAGCGGTGTAGAAATTTATTAATTCAATATCCTCAATTTTCTGAAACAATAAAATTTTTAATGATAAGTAAACGACTTTAATTTAATTCAAGTTAAACGCATTTTCGACGTAATTTCTTTTTTAAATAAGTCTTTTATCTCTACAACCCTCAACTACAAATATTTTTAAATCTTAACATCTGGCGATGCATTTTTTAAAGTGATAGTCATTTGTATGTTTAACGGAGGATTCGACAAAACTAAGTGCATTCGTTTGAACATTATTTAGTTTTTTCGACTCAAAACATCTTAAATTCATTTATTAATCTAAATGTGGAAGCATTAGTTAAAAATGTAACTCACGCTTTTAAATAATTAAAAGCCGTTGTAGATTTCAACTAAGAAAAAGTAATAGAATATTTTAGCAAGGTCTTCCAGAAATATTATTGTAAAAATGAAATTTCACTAAGATTTCACTGAACAATCAGTTGGAACAATCAGGTGTTGAACAATCAGTTAGAGAAAATTAACTGTTCTTTCTACTTCCTTAAATGTCAATTTTAGCTGATTATAATTAAAGTTTTCCATAGTCATTAAACTAAAAATCCGAAAACCTCATTAAAACAAAATGATAAAAGAGAAGCGTAGCTCAAGCTTTCATATTCAATTAGAGGGCTCCTCCTCCTGCTCGCGTCGCTTACCAAGCCAAGGTCGCCACCTGCGGTGGCTCAATACTGTCAGCGACGGGTGATTCTTGATAATTTCATTGCTTTTCCCCTGAATGTCCAGTAGATGCCCTGTGAATTGCTTTTATCAATTCATATCTTTAAGGTTTATTTGGAATAGACAGGGAGGAATGGCTTTTCTTAGGTGTCCTATATCAAACGGTACTAGTGTTGACCTGGTAGACATTGGCTGTCCAAAGAAGATAGGGTTGAAGAGGCACAGACGCGCACAGGTTTTAATAGTATGGTTTCATGTCAAAAGTAAAGAAGATATGGGGTAATTATTCATGTTTCAAGACAAAAGGTTCTTTTCTGCAGTTTTTAGACTACAATTTTACGACCATGGGACACTCTTTTTAGGAACACATTGTTCGCGCGAAACCTTTTTACTCGTCAATCTGTCCTCTTGAAAATTAAAAAAAAATAAAAAATGGCGATATTTAGAGTAATGAGATAAAAACTGATAACTTGAACACGTTGTACTATTTCACAACAGAATAGAACTTAGAATTAACGGAAGTATGGCACAAAGCTTCAGTGAAAAGCGCAGGCACATGTTTCATATTCAAAAGGTGTCTCAATTAAAAGCAAAATGAGCTATGTGAGAAAAAATAAATAAAATGGAAGAAACTAAATTAAACCACTAAGTTTTTTTACTGCAAAGTTACCTATATTCGGATGATCTTAGTCAATTCTTGAACGCGATTTGTCAAATCCAGATCACAAATAGATCGTCCACAGAAATCACACAGATGTTTACCTTCAGATTTTTCGTTAATAATAACATCAGATCAATATTCACTTTTTTAATATCAGTTTAGGGATAGTCGTATCCCTAAGCAGCTACATTTTGCGAATTGTAGCAGGATTGCTATAAGAACGATTTTACTTATTAGGAAGAGATAAAATGGAGGGAGTGAAGACTTTCATTCGTAAAGCAAAGATCCCAAGTCATGTGATAATTTTTAACGCAAAGCCTTCGAAGAGATCGGGTTTCTTCCGCTAGTTTCCCGCAAAACGTGTCAACCATTCGTCGTTGTGGAGTCACGTGACTTGGAGTCTTTGCCTCCACTTTTGCTAAGCCAATGATTGGACTTGCTTCCTGCATTTACTAATTCCTGCTCTTTGAGTTTACGCTTGCTTATTACTCTAATTTTTCTGTTAGATAACAATTCTTGTTATTATTTTGCAAACCATTCGTTAAATTATAACATAGTATCGTTTTCAGAAATATTTTTCTCAGTAACCTATTTACAACTTATCCAAAATGTGGAGTCGTGCATAGAAAGAAGAGAAATATTAAACTTACCGATGCTACACGCTTCATAATGATCTAAGAGCGGCGAAGGAGCTTCTTGGTCGAGTTTAGTATCCGAGAAGGATATAGTATCCTGCGTGCTATCGTCATCAAAGACTGACGAAGGAAGATCTTCTCCTAAAATTCAAACAGAGGTATTACTGTTTTTTTCTAGAAAATGGATATTTAGCAACATGAAATCGCACATCCAGACCAACACAACCATAAAGGCAAATGTTTAATTATTGATTTTCTAGCGGTATTTCAATGCTAACATAATGGAATTTGAAATGAAACACAGCCATAAGTGACTTAGTTTAATATATATATATATATATATATATATATATATATATATATATATATATATATATTAAAAATTAGAACTATGGCCGTATTGAACTGGATGTGCGAAATATCATTCTATAATAATTTGACGCATCATATACTTAAAAGCATTAGAAAAACTTTAAAATTGCACAAATAACAATAAGAATAGCACAGACACGTGTTTCAAGTTTACAAAAACTCCACTTTTCAACGAAAATACATCCAGTCCTATTGTTGAATCTCTTTTCATCCAAAAGTTCATTTAGCCAGCACTTATGTCAAATGCAATGGTGCCCAACCTGAGACCGATTTGCCCCCAAAAGGATAATTTAGCACCAAAACGGGGCGACAAATTCATGATGGGCGATAAGACACTATGAGTACTTAAAAGAAAAAATAAAAATAATGAAAAGCCAACAAATCGTCGCCTCAGAGCAACACTAAGACATCTCATCCCAGAAATAACACTAAGATATCCTACTATTGCTCAGAGGCGACGAAATATTGAAACGTCATACGAAACCGTTTGCTAAAAGTTCATGTAAGTGAAATTACAAGTTGAAAACAAACAAAAAAATAATAATAATAATATGATAATGCATGAAGATATGAGAAAAATAAGCATTTACAATTATATTTAAAAAAAAAAAACACTTAGAAACAAGACTGATTAAAATCTGCTGCATCGAAGTATAAAAGAAACTGCTTTCTCTAAAGTAAAGAAAATTATTGCGCTTTTCAATTTCTTGTCTCTTTATTGCATTCAATATCTCTAAATCAACTCGAACCTTTCCATGCTCATTTTCCCGGAGAGTTCGAACGTCCAGAATCATCCCTCGCTTTCTGATAGTCAACAATTACCTATTGCAGAATAAATGCTGCATAGAAAAGAAGAGAAGGAATTGGAATCTAGTTATACGATAGCTGGGAAATTGAAGACCCAAAAGTTAAATAACGGGGGAGGAGGGGGGAGTATGAAAGGGTTGCAACCCAACGCACTGCTCTAAATTTAGCTTTTGGATCCAAGGAAGGTACTTTTTTTGATCAATCACGATTGCTTTTTGACTGTTTTGAATTCCTATCATTTTATTTTCCCACCAGCACCCTCTGCAGCACCACCGTCGCGTCGACCGGCCTCACGATGCTGCTCCTCTTGCGAAAACAGCCTCCAGGTTGCGTCCATATCCTACACACACATACACACACTCATGCCTGCGCACAGACACAAACACACACTCATGCCTGCGCACAGACACAAACACACACTCATGCCTGCACACACACAAACACAGACGCCTACATACACACACACACACACAGCACTGCATACACACACAGCACTGCATACACAACACGCACACACATGCATACATACGCACACACACACGCACCCACACACATGCGCCTACACAAACACACACGCGCATTCATACACACACACGCTCGTGATTGCGAAAAACATAATTTGAGTTCAAGATGCCAAAAATTCAAATTATTATTTTTTTTTTTTTTTGAGCAATCACATTGCTTATTGTTCTCATTTGACTGTTTTGAATTCCTATGATTTTATTTTTCCTCCGCCTTCCTCTGCACCACCACTGTCCCCTCCTGATGCTCCTCCTCTAGCGAAAACAGTCTCCAGATTGCGTTCACATCCATCACACTCGCGCATGCATACACACACCTACGTAGACACATACATGCCTGCACACAGACACAAACACACACGCCTACATATACACGCGCACAAACTCGTGATTGCGAAAAACATAATTTGAATTCAAGATGTCAAAATCCAAATTATTATTTTTTTTAATTAAACTAATAATAGTGTACGAGTCAGCGATCCACGGTTCAAATGTTCCTGCTCTATACCTTTCATGTGAATAACTTGAGGGCATGAGAAATTGTATTGGAGCAATTTGCGAAGGCAGAACTACATGCAATATTCCTTTGTGGGATACAAATTGAAAGCATAATAACAGCTTTAAAATTGTACGAACTGCAATAAGAATTGATGACACGTGTTTCTGATCCATAAGCAACACTATTTTTAGTGCAAAAAAAAAAAAAACTTGTGGGTGATTTTGACAAGTTTTGCATTCAATGGACGAACTGAACCGAACCCCTAAGCGGACACTTGCTAAAAGTAACGACGTGGTATGCTAAATTTATTTTAGCTACCAGTTTTTTTTGGCACTCTCAGGCTTCAATGAGAGGGCATCTGCAGCCAGCTCGGTTATTGACGATTCCAGACTAATGAGTCTATAACAAAGATGAAACTGCAGTCTCTGGACGTCAAAACCGGGGTGTCGGAATGTTGCATGCAGCCCACATGCTTTTTTTTTTTTTTTTTTGTGAAAACTAAATGTTTGGTACCTGCTTCGACTCGTAACTCTCGGCTATTTTTGAGAAGATAGCAGGACATGCATTCAAACACACCCACGTGTGTTTTCAAGAATGGTTTCGGAAACGTAGAGGAATGTAAGGCTCGGTGTTAAAAATAAAAATAATAGTAGTAATAATAAATAAATTAATTAAAAGAGGGGAAAAGCGAAGAAACAATAAGCAATCTTTTAAAGCTCGAAAAAAAAAAGATTCGACTTAAATTATGTCATTGAAATTTCCATAAAATACATAGAATGTTTAATGAAGTTAAATAAAATAATCATCCAGTGCAATGTTTTAAAAATAAAAATGGAATAAACTGCACTTTTACAGTAATTTTCAATAACCATTTTCACTGCTAAAACAGCAAATGAACTAAGAGTTTGAATTGTTTTATAGTACTGGAGCTAAAAATGCTGTTTGAAAACATTTTTAAGTTATAACTAGCAATTATTGCAAATGCACTTTTTTTTTGGTAACGTTGAAAACTATGTTTTAAAAATACATTTTTTCTAATGCTATTTTTGCATACAAGCTTTGCGTTAATGAGTGTTTTAGAATAACGTATTTAAACATAACTCAAGATTTAATGAGTGTTTAGAATTTTCAGAAAAAAAAAACCTCATCGAAAACAGAAAAATTAAAAATTGTTTTCTTTGTTACGCTCTCTTCTGCTTCTTTTTCCGAAAGCTCAATTTTTAAAAAATTATTTTTAATGTGATGCAAAAACTTTGTGTGGCATGTAAAACCTTCGTTCTCTATCTACGAGTTATTAAATTAAGGAGCAAAGAAAAAATTTGAAATAAAAAGTCTTAATTAGTAGTTAATATTTCAGTCTCTTAATTAGTCATAAGAAAATTGATTGTACTATTTCATTTTTATTAGCTAAATCTTAAGACAATTTTAACGAAGTATTTTTTTTTTCAACTATTGCTTCCTATCATTTTAACCATGCATTGAATAAAAATTACTTTACTCTAATTTGGGACTAATGACCTTATACAAATATCAATATGAGTTATTTGAAATTTTTCTGAAAGCTAAGATGAACTTACAGGATACGCATACATACGTTTGCAGATCCTTTAAGTTCAGAATTTCGAAACATTAAAAAAAAAAGTTATATTTCTCATTTACGTTATAAAAATACTTTTTGATACAATTTTGTTCAAATAAAATAAGCCAATGTTTTGAAAAGTAATTAATGTTTCAGTTTCATAACCAGTCGTACGCAAAGGGAGTCGAGTTTTTTAACTCCCAACAGCTTACTGATATAGACATTTTCAGGGACATAGCACGGAAAACGGTACTTTGGTTCGCACGTGACGCCTCATCTAAGTCATTAAAAATAACACTTTAAAACATTAATGAACAATTTCTTTCTTCTTAACAAATTACAAACTTACTCGTGGTATCTTAAGCAAAAATTTTCGTCATTTCCCTTTAAAATTATTACTTTTAAATGAAATATATGAACCGTCACGTGCGGGACCAGCAGCTGACTTTTTCCTGGAATGGCGGTTCAATGAAAATCACATTCATTCTGTTATTGCGATATATTCTTTTCACAATGTAACAACTTATGCATTTAATAGTGGTTAATTAACAGCTATCCCCCCCCCCTTTTTAAGTAAAATTTAGGGTTTTGTGAATACTTGATGGATTTTTTTTTTGGCATATTTGGATCGTTCTTACAATTATGTTTTAGAGTGTAGCAAAACGTTAAAAAACATTTAGTTCATGTGACTATGAACATGACATCACGGTCATGCCTGTAATGTCACATTTTTCGATATGAAGTATAAAAGACCGTAACATTTATATTACAGTAATTAAGTCGCACTCTCGAATATTTAATTGAAACGAGAGTGAAAGTGGTATTATGTGTATAAAGTGGTGTCGCTGCGGGGGGGGGGGGGGGGCGGTCCACCCCGGGTGTCACCCGTCTGGGGAGAGTGGCACCCAAAGTGAAGTTGCAAGTTTTTGGATAATATTGTAACGGATTCGATGAGACTTCCAACTTTCTTGAAAGGACGACACAGTTCTTGATTAAGAATACAGGAAATTTATTTACACTATGTACAGGGAAGATCGTCAACAACTGCTAAATTAATCATCAGCAATTAAACAAGTATCACTCAACACCGTAAACTCAACGGTTACACACGTATTTACTTCCAAATACGAAAACAACACAGCGAAATGCCTCGCAATAAACAGAGCTAATACACTCTCAGTACAAATTCTCAATCGAAACTCACATTTTATCACGCGGGATGCTTTGATAAACATCGAAAGAAATCTCTCAAATATCCCACAAGATTCCAAACGCTTCTCGAAAATAGTAGACCGTCATCAAATTTTATCAATGAACAAAAAAGGAAATACGGGGGTCGTATACTTTAGCCGAATGTAGAGGGGTTGTATATTCATTACGGGAACTATTTACAGGTTACGTTACTACAATAATTACTATTTACAGAATTTGTAACAATATAAAACAAAATTACATTTTTAAGACTACAAATTTGAAAACTTTCCAAGGGGGAGGGGATCTTCCGCACCACCATACCCCCACGCCACATCATAGAGTTAACACTGTACTCAAGATCAGGTTCATATTGTTTAAACTTAGACTTAGTAGTGACTTCCTCTTAAACCTAAAAACGGAAGCCTATTTTTTCCCCCTGTGTTTGAGATGGGTTTGAAATAATTAAGGGCCATCAATTTCATACACTCCTTTACTTTATAGGCCTCGCGATGGCTCTGCACATATGCGTCTAGAGCAAGTTATACAAAAAGCGTTCATAGTTTCATTTGTCTTTTGTACATTAAACCCACTTAAAATTTCATAATACTACAAATGTATGATTGTTTCTGAAAATTGTATGAATTTCATGTTTTAACAGAACATTAAAACTTTTTATTATTGAGCAATCACATTGCTTATTGTTCTCATTTGACTTTTTTGGCGTCCTATGATTTATTTTCCCTCCACCTCCCTCTGCAGCACCACCGTCGACCGGCCTCACGATGCTGCTCCTCTAGCGAAAACCATCTTCAGGTTGCGTCCGTATCCTACACACACACACACAACACACTCACATACGCGCACACTCATGCCTGCACACAGACACAAACACGCACACACATACACACACACATTTCCACACACTTATGTCTGCACACAGACACAAACACACACACACACACACACTCGTGATTGCGAAAAACATAACTTGAATTCCAAATGTCAAAATTCAAATTAATTTTTATTATTATTTTTTTAATTTTACGTTTGAAGGGGAGGAGTGGGGGGGGGGGGGTGAAACCACAAATTTATGCCCCGAGTGTCACCCATCCTAAGTACACCACTGGTGCATACCATTTTAAAATATGCCATGAGAACTGAACACCAAAACATTAACACCAAAATATGTGTGTATAATTTATTTTTTCAATTACAAGTTTCAGTAAAACACTGATTCTGTCAAACAAAAATAACTATTTCATCGCACGCACTACCCTAAGAGAAATTTTTTGCACTATCAACTCCCGTGAAACGCCATCTACCGCATGAAGAATGCATTACTAACCGTGCAATACTATGTAATTTCGAATTGCACAAATGTACTATATCCTCTCTGAAAGCTTGACCCACATTTTTTCGGATAACACTATATATTTTCTGGTAGTATGTGAATTTTACATTTGAATAAGAATTTTAAATCAAAATTTTATTTCATTAGCATGTTGCTGCACGTTTCCTAAAAGGAAGTCAGTTTTGATGTTGTACTGTGCATTGATCTACAAGCTGTTACAGAAGGTTATTTTTCAATTCCAAATTTAAATAACAGTGAACGTGATTTATATTCATTCAAAACATGTGGCGTCGGATTTTACATTCTATAATAAGAAGCTCAATAGAGTTTTGAAATGCTCTTAAAATGGTTGGCTCAGTTAGTAACGTTTTGAAAAATATAAATTCAAATTATCAGTCTAATTTTCATATCTCCTTTTTGAAAAAAGTTTTTAAAAAATGATCGAAAATCGTACCCATCCTCATTATTAACCAAGAAAGTAAAGGAAAAAGCAGTTTCTTAAACCGTTAAATTAAGTTCTTGATAAGTTAGATTTTGATACTTTTACTAATGATACAAAAAAAGTTGAATGAAAATTGATAATTCATCTTCAAAATAATTAAAAGCGAAAACAGGTAAGAAAGAATTGTTATATTATTTTGCCTAACAAGATTTTTGGAATGTTCATTTCACTCATCATTGTTTCTTTTACTACAGTCAGTTTGTTTTACTGATTTATTTATTAGTAATGTAAAAATGCAAACAACTTTTAAAGTAAATATTTGCAAAAAAAAAGAAAAAGAAAAGAAAAAGAAAGAAAGAAGGAAAATACAGACACGTGCTTCGAAATTACGAGATACTCACTTTTCAATAGTAAAAGATCTGAATTTATGTAAATAAAGACGAGCAACAAAAGCCTTTTTTTGCTCCTGTCATTTATATATTTACTTTTTAAAATGAAAATTTAAAATTAAAAAAGAAAATTAAAATTTTCGTATTGTGGCACTTTTTTTTCCAAACGAGCGATATATAATATATATGTGTGTGTGTTTGCTTATAAAAAATATTTATGTGCCTACCATTTTTCAAGTTTTATGTAGAAATAACAAATGTATTCGTTCGTATTCATTACCGAAAAGATTAGTTTCGTATTTAATATATTTGCAATTTTTTATGAGTTCGTTTTTTTGCGTTGAGAGAAAGCCGTATCTTCAAGTCAATTAATTAATATCAAGTCAATTTTTAAAAATACTTTTACAAACTAAAAAAAAAAATTATCTTTTGCAGTTTAGAAAGAGTTATAATGATATAATACTACGTTATAAGTGAGAATGCATAATTCACCTAATCCTATTTCACACCAACTGTTGTCTGATGATTTTATATAAAAGTTCTCTCGACATTGGATAAAAAAAAAGGTTACGAAAATATACTGTTTCAAAAACACCCACAGCACGCTAGAAAAACAAACCTATCACTATTGAAATCCTACTGGATTGGCAACGGAAGTAGAAAAACACAAACAAAGTGGCACGTAAAAACAAAACCCTACTTTCGAACAAAAACAAAACAACTTACTTTTCAAAGACCGCGGCTTCGCCTGCTTTCTCCTGGACATTTTTAATCCTTTTTAATATCAACTCAGCCACACACACACACAGTCACTTTACTCCTATAAGTAGCTCACGAGGTGAAACGGTCGCTACACAGCAGACGACACAGCCACCGAAACATAACGCCGATCGTCTGCATTCGAACGACGACCTGTCGTTTCTATCTGTCGTCTGCTGGTTTGGGGCCTTTGCCGGAAAAATCATCTTCACTCTCCTACGTCACTAACTCCCAGCGGGGCAGACAGACCCCTCTTTCGCCGCTGGAAGGCGAGGAGGGGCACCCTTGAGGGCGCACAGGCGTACGCCCCAGAACTGCGCATGCGCGAAGAGGGAGTGGATGCTGCGCCCTCAACTCCATCTATCCGAGCTGCTCCTCCGCATCTCCGATTGAGAGGTTTTTGCTCAAGTGGAATTTTTCGGAGATTTTGTCAATTCAAATTGCAGACGATATTTTCTTTAAGTCTTATTTCAGGCTGATTCTACTTTCAACATAAAAATACAAGCAGCGCTACCATTTACCTATTCTTTTCTCTAAATAATTCTGCGTCGGATTTTTTTTATTCCTAAATTTAGTATTATATCGATAATAAAAAAATTATATTTGGTCAACTCAAATACAGACGATGTTTTCTTAAAATTTTATTTAAGGCACTGGTTCTACTTTCATCATAAAAATACCAGCAACGCTAATATTTACTTATTCTGTTCTCTTAATAATCATGCGCTGAGCTTTTTACTACTCTAAAGTATACATTGCAACGGTATATTTATATTCGCAACTCCAGAGCTCGAATACGCTACCTTGCGGTGATTTACAAAGCTGCCGAAAAACTAAAACATTGCGTTCCACGTGTTCATTTTGGGCAAAACAAACAGTTTGTTATGTGTATTTTTTTATTTGCGTAATTCATCATTTAAAATCGTCATTCGCAACAGCGTAACATCAAAAATATCTGATATAAACAGTGAGTACACATTTTATTTATCTTGTTCTGAGTGAATTTGAATAAATATCAGTTTTTCAATTCGATGGAAAAAAAGCGAACTTAACAACATTGACTGGACAATAGGGCCATGCTGAAAAATTACTGCTTTTCCTTAACCTAATTCCACATAAATTGTTTAAATCACCTTGTTACTGTAGCATCCAACTGAAATGGACAGTATGCAAATAAATTTTCTTGAAAATATTAATCGCAGAACAGATTGAAAAATCCAGAAAGAACGTTGAGAATTTGAACAATAAAAAATAAAAGCTTGGAATTTTATCGATAAAATATCGCTCCAACTTTCATTGGTTGCTCTGCAAAAGCTGTCATTATCGGTGGAAGAGTTTCGCCAAAAATCTGTTTATAGGGTTATGGTTTTAATATTGTGTGAAAGAATAATGTATTTTGACAAGATTTCGCATATCAGTTAAATCATTTCCATGACGAATGAATTAAATGCATGATGATTTCTTTTGATATCAAATCATATAGTCATAGAAATAAATTATCTAGTTTTAAATGTTACACTTGACAGTCTGTCACGTATGTGCACTAAGTGACAAAAATGTCAACAATGCCGGAAATGTCACAAAAATGTCAACAAATGCCGGAAATGTCAAAAAACTGGACATAATATGTACTAGTGTATAGAAAAAACAGTACAAAATGAAAATGCTGTTCGAAGCGAACCAAAAATTCATGAATACCGAATTCAACATCGTGAAAATGGGTGCTTCATAACAACTTACTGTGTGTTCTGCATTAATTTTTTACTTTCGCATACTTTTTGATTTCTAATCTCTTTCTACATGGGTCAGAATAACCAAAAGACTTTGAAAAATCTTTTCAAATGAATAAAAAACAAAAAATCATACATGCGAACAAAAATTTCTGTCATTTCCTAAGTTTAGAAGCAATTTATACGTTACGGCGAGTGTTCGTTTTAGTTTTTTCATCCGCCATTTGACAGTGAGTGCAGCGTCCCCCATAGTTTCTTGGTGTTGCGAATTGCATTCAATCAAATCAAATGCTAATAAAATTTTCTTTAAATTTTATTTCAGGCGCTGGTTCTACTTTCATGATAAAAATGCGTACAATCAAATCTACATTTACGTATTCTTTTCTCTAAATAATTCTTCACTGAGTATTTTGATTATTACTAAATTATATATTGCATCTTTGGCACTAGCAATAACAAAAAAAGGTTATGTTCAAACTTCTTGCATTTTTCTGCATAAATCTAAGTCTATATCTGAATTTGAGAGAATTATTGTTTGTAGCTTAATAGATTACAGTTAGTTATCCTTTTGTTTTAGATTTCATGTGTTAACTCAAACAGTAGTTTTCACTCAATTTATTTTAAATTTCGCCACGAAACATTTTACATATAATTACACATTGCATTTCAATTGACGTATATTTAAAATACAATAATTTGATAGCAATTATATAATTAACTACAACGAAGTTAACGAGTAATTAATTTCAAATAACGCTGAGACGAGCCTTTCAATTATATACAGCTTAATTATATACTATTGCTTCATTTTCAATATAGTTGGAGCAAACCTAACATGACAGTCTTTTGAAGGCTACGCAGATCGTAATCGCGGCATTATGACGGTGCTTAGTCAGGTTTGCCCTAATTATAGTATTGAAAAAACGGGTTTTCTATACTTTTGGTATTTTTCAACAGAAATCTGTGGATATCTTTTAGTTTGTTACAATTAGTGTGTATAGTTTAATAGTTTGCCGTCAGTTATTCTAGAAATTAAAATAGCAAATACTATTGATAACAGATGCAATTTATCTTTGAGCTTTATCTGATTTAAACGCCGATTCTCGTTTTAACCTAAACATACCCTCAAGTTATATATTCTTACTTTCAAATAGTTCTACACTGAACATTTTTACTAATGCAAAACTTTATATTGTTGCATTTTCACCAGTAACAGCAAAAAAGGTTTTGCTAAACTTCTTGCTTTTTTCTACATATATCTAAAGACGTATGATTTTAGCTTGTTACAATCACCGTGTGTTATTTAATAGTTTGTAGTAAGTTATTCTTTTGTTGTATATTTTATGAACTAATACTGATACTAATTTTCACGCAGTATATTTGAAAACTTTCCGCTACGAAGTTATACAATCAATGTATTTTACTTATAATAATTTAAAGGTAATTACAATAACCCCTCAAATAATTCCACACTTAGCCGTTTTGTTATCGCTTTGTTATAAATTGGGTTGTTTCCTATTTTTCAAAACTATTTTTTTTCTGAAAGAGAATGGTGGAAAACATGTTGTAAGTTACATTTTTTCCTTAATGTTTATCTACTTTCTCTCTTAAAACAATAATCTTAAGCGACATTCAGCCATTGTTTTCATTTTCGCTGCTAACTTCACAAATGAGCAAATCGCTAGAGTTACCAGAATTATGGCCTCTATACGAGCCGACGCATCACCTTAAGAATAGCCATTTAGTACAGTAAAATTAGGCCAAAAAATGGCCAAACCCAAACATCCAAAAAAAAAGGTGAAACCTGTTGCAAATTACTTCTTACCCTTCCAGCAAGAAGGGGTAAAAAGTCCCAGCACTTTGCGCGTCGGGTTTTGGGGGGAAGGGGGGGGGACGAAATAATCCTCTATTTAAATAAAAATAATTTCTATTACTTAAAAAAAATTCTCAAACCTCGTAGAAACCACTCTATAATAGTAAAATAAATAACTCTCACAGAAAAAAATTCTAATTAACAGGGGTGCACAGGCGGGGGGGGGGGCAATGGAGGGGGGGGGGGCTCATGGAGCAGCTTTGGGTTATTGAAATTTTTAAGGCAGTTTTTTCAAGGGGTATTTCTTTCTTTTTTGAGGGCTTTTATTCTAGATGGATACTCCGTCACACTTAAGGGGTGCGCCATCGCTTTTTGGGGGGGGGGGAACCCTGAATTTACATTCTAAAATGAACTGTTGCAGTGAAGTTCACGAAAATATTTCCCTGATTCAAACTTTTCCGAAGTACAAAATGCCACATAATGATATGGTAATGTCAGAATGATAATTCTAAAAGATCTAAGCGAGCTCAGTAACCAAATTATTTGTGATTGGAGTTATTAAACTGTTTAGAGCGCTGGAAAACAAAATTCCTGTGCAGCTTTAAAAAAGTCCAAATTGACCAAAGTTTCCCTATTTCTTGATTAACTTACTTCAACTTTTCTACAATCTTTTGCCATCACCGTAAGGGGGGACAAACCAAAATTGCCAATAGTGAGACGGGCAATGTTGCAATTCTGCACCCTCTAAGTCGGTGGGGGTTCTCATTTGCAAACACCAAGCTACCTCTCTTTTACGCAGCTGGTTATGTGAATTATGCTAAATATGCAGACATATACTTACAACACTATCTGAAACTTTTGAGTACATCATGCGATAAAAAAATTTGATCACATCAAACATCAGCTATCCAACGATCTAACGCAGTGACAAATTCAGGTGGTCCAGAACCTGTAGCGATTCAACGATAGAACAAGTCTTGATGAGAGCAATGAGCAATGCAACAATAGAATGCTAAATATTTACACCTTTTTGTCTCTCATTTTGGAAATCACAATCCGTCTCTAAAGCTCCCAGAAGTTTCTTCCCTCTCAAGTTGGTAGTGGTATTGCTCGCTGATGATAAGATGAGTTACAATGAGACCTTTAACGTTCGGGTAGTAACATCAAAGGATATTGAAGGCAAACAATTTTGTGGCATTTCTTTGCAAAGGAGGTAAACAGTTATGTCTTTAGCTTCTGTTGCGAGAGTAGTTACTATCTGTAAAGATATGTAAGCCCAAACCATCTTTTACACCGAATGGTATGAGCAGTAAAGATGGAATAACAAATTGTTAAAAACTTCTGGTACGAGTTATGCGCTGTCCTCCATCAGTATTCGTAATAAATGTAATAAATGGAAGATACCTGCTTGGTCATATTTTTGGTAATGATCTGTAAGCTTCAAGGATATATTCCAGCAATGCAGTGTATAGGTAACTTGTAAGTATGGGAAAGCTAGTGTCATTTTTGATGGGTGCAAAGAAAGCACCACAGAAATATAATCTGCGTCCTGTTACAACAGCCAAGCCTTCTGCTCTAGAAGACTTTCTGCGTCTCAAATCTTGTGCTTGCTCTGAGGGGTTCATTGGATATAGTGATTGTTTGAAAAGTCTGAAAGTGGACTGAAGTGCTCAATTATATGCTCAAACTGTGTTAGACATAGCTGCAACAATAACGATTTTGCTGAGGATCTAGATTCCAAAAAACATCTTGATAACGGAGACTTTTTGTTAGAAGATTAGGAGAAATCATTTGAAAGCAAAAAACAGGTCAGCGTAATTTTTCTGGTCATTTAATCAAATGTGCACCATCAGAGAGGGTGGGGGGGGGTAATATTTTAGTATATAATTTTGTTTTGGGAGATGAGCTATGTTCTTATAGGGTGGACAGTCCTGATTTAATGCATTTTAGATTTGCATGGAATAATACTTCTACTTGAAATAAAAAAAGGGGGGGGGGGTGAGGATTTATTTTATTTGACGGAGGGGGGGGGGTGCTGTAGCTTTGAGAGGAGGTGCACCATCGATCTTGGAGGATGGACACACTCGATTTCTAACTTTAACATAGCATAAAATAATGTTTCCATATGAAATGTATGGAGGGGGGTTCGGGGGTACTGCTTCGTTTTACGGGGATAGGGGGCTATGTAGCATTGGTGGGTTATGTCATCTCTCTTGGGGGTCAAACACCTTTAATTTCATGCTTTTAAATTTAGTATAACATAATATTCTCACTTTAAATTTACTCTAAAAATTCTGGAAAAATACCCAAAACAGCAATTTTTAGATGCCCCCCCATTCAAAAACCCGACGCACAATGGGGTGGGACTTTTTACCTGTTCTTATTGGGAGGGTAATAAACAATTTGCACCAGGTTTAGCTTTTTTTTTTTTTTTTTGGATGTTTGGGTCCGACCCCTATTTTTACTGTACTAATTTTGGATCGGAGCACGTGTTTGAGTGGTTGTCTTTTCTGACGAGTTATCGCTTTTGGTGATTGTTCACAGCGAGCGATAATTAGCGGCACGAGAATTGTTTATTAAATCAAATATTATTTTCGGCATTGGCGAAACCTGAAACTTTGCTGTGATAATCCTAGCAGCGTAACAATGAAAAATCCGATCCAAAATGGCTAAACTTAAGCTGATGCGTCGGCCTATTTATATAGCGGCTCTAACAATAATAGTTTCAGGACGCTGCCAAATTTCGCTAAATGATTATTTTAAATTCTCGTTCCGCTAGGAAAGGTTCCGCGGTGAAAAAAAATCATTAAAAGGCGATATCTTGCCAGAAAAGATAATCATGCGTTCCGATTCAAGATGACTTTCATTACTTGTGACATCACATGATGAAACTTTTGTTTTAAAAATTGGAAATTAAAAAAAAAAACTAATTAAAAATTGAATTTTGGAAAAAATAAAGCATTTTCTGGGTCTATGTTATTGTATTTGCTTATTCTATCAATCTCGGTGACTAAAAGTAGTACTTTTAACGGAAGAAAACATACCTATTGCTACATTTCCACTAGTAATAGCTAAAATTGTTTTGCTAAACTTCTTAATTTTTTTTTCGTATATATAAAGCTATGTTTTAAACTGTTGTGTACTTAGTGCAGTTTAATAGTTTTCAGTTTTTCTTATATTTTAGATTTTGTGTACTAATGCTATTTTATACGTAGTTCATTTGAAACGAATAAAGGTGTATATTCATTGCGTTTTACATATTCAATATGTAATATCTTGAAGGTAATTATAATTATTTCCTTGAAATAATTCTGCAATGGGCATTTTTATTGTAGCAAAATTATATATTACCTAACTTTCACTCGTGATGGTAAAAAAGGTTTTGCTCAACTTCTTGTTTTTCTCAGCAGAAATCTACTATAAATACGTTTCACTCTGTTACAAGTACTGTGAGTATTTTAATGGTTTAAATTCGGATACTTTTATATATATATATATATATATTTTATGTGCTAATACTAATTTTCATACTGCTTAGTTGAAAGTTTTTACTGTGATGATGTAGTACATTCATTGCATTTTGCATATCTTCTGAAAGCTGATTATTTTGATTATTCAGCTGAATAACTGAAGCCCTGTTACTGAAGCCTGAGATATTTCCCAGTATTAAGTTTTTTTCCATTTAGTTTTACTTAAAAACAAAAATCTTTTTGTAACAAATCTTTTAAAATTCTACTGACACATTTTCCGCTGAAAAGTGGAAACGTTTTTTGGAAAAAAAAAAGTACAAAACCAATTTAGCGAGCATTTGGAAGTAATATTTTCTTCTATTAATGAAGTAATATATTTGAACAAAATTATCTGACAATATTTTTACAATATTTACTGAATGAAAGAGTTGAGGATAGCTCTTAAACGTAATTAATATCAACTAATAAATGTCTTTCTGAAGCATTTTTCCGCAAAGTATTTATCATTTGAAAATGTCATTTTTAAAATTGTACTTGTACAATCGCAAACAATGCGTTCAGTAATGTATTAGAAATAACAAAAACTACGATTTTTTTTCTTAAAGAGAGAGAAACAGATGATTTTTTTCCAAAAGGTTTTTTACTTCAGTCTATACGTCTCATTTACTGAAATTCATCTTATACTAGACAGCTATGTCTAACGTATGAAAAGTAGATTGATTTTCAAAACAGCAATAAGTTTTAAAATGTAATCCGAAATCCTGAAATAAGCACACGAGTTGCAGCCTGCTTTATAAAACACAGATTGAAAGGTAAAAATATCTTCCGATTTAAAAAATGTACCTTAGTAGGCGTTTAAACACATGTCTTCTGACCTGCAATTTATTGCACATTTGTTTCTTTCTTTACATTGTTTTTCTTATCGTTGCGTTATCCCTGTCTGAAAATACAAATAGAAGTTCAAAAACTTTTCCAAAGTATGATGACAAGCTCTGAAATTCAAAAATAGTTTTTAATAATGGAAAATCTAAGCGTTAACGTCAAAAACCTCGTCAAAACATTAAAAAATATATATCGTCACCTCAGAGCAACAGTAAGATATATACATAAGATACCCTAGAAATAACACTAAGATACCTTAAGTTTCTCTGATGTGATGATATGTTCAATAAGTAGTTTTCTAAAAGAAATCAAAACTATTATTTTAAAGTAGAGAGGGAGAACGCATTTTCTTTTTGTTTGCCAGATAAAACACTTCGTAATCCACAAATTGTTTGCTACATAGAAATCTCTCTTTAACCATTAACCTGAATACACACTAAAACTTAAAAATATTTTTTTAAAAAGCAAAATCTAAATGTAAAATTCAAAATCCTCCTCAAAATGTCTAAAAATATAATTCGACAAATAGCATTCTGAAAAGATTTTAAATTCTTGTTCCAAAGTAGAGAGAGAGAGAAAAAAAATTTGATTTTCGACAGATAAACCACTTTGAAAATAAAATACTTCAAAAATATGCTAAAATTATATTAGAGAATAGGTATCGCATTTTTTCTCACATAAACCCACTGTCCATTACTTTAAACACTAATAAGTAGTGACGTTACAACAACAGAAAAAAAAATGTTCAAAAATATGCCATCTATAAAGTGTAATGGGGTCGTTTCCAAAATTTTAAAAGTATTTTTTTTTTCTGAAAGAGCATGCTTAAAAACGTAGGATCTGACCATTTTTTAAATCATTCGTTTAAGTTTAATATTTCTAAAAATTACTTAAATCGGTGCGCTTTTGTTGTTTAAGCTTCTGCCGGTGACATCACAAATGATGAAATGCCATTTCGTGTTGCCATTCACAGAGCAAAGTATTTAATTCGCATCTTTACTCACGTGTATTGGCAACGATATGGTTGATAGCAAGCGTAGAGCGCAATTTTAATTCGCTTCTTGATTATTATAAAATAGAAATGCGGTGGGAAAATGCGCCGAAGAGCATCATTTGTGATGTCATCAAAACCACTCCTTGTTTGAAAAATCAGACATTTTAAAAAAAATTACCTGTTGGGAAAATAAGAGTATTTTCCAGGTCTATGTTATTTTTTTTCACTTATTTTATCAATTTCATCGACTAAAACTATTACTTTTGACTGAAGGAAACAACCCCATTCTTCTTCCTTTTAATTTCGTACAGAATATGTGTTGGCTTCTGCATTGGAAAAGGCGAATTATGTATGACAAAATTAGTCATAGAAAAAGAAAATATTAAAAACACTTAATGATACACACAAGAGCATCAAAAATATCTCTTTGATACTTAATACATTAAAGAGGGACACATTATAAAGTTGCGATGAATTATTTTAGTGCTTTATAATTTTCTAATGATGCACTTTGCCTCTTTTCCTCACGAAAAATAAATGGCATTTTAATGGCATGACTACCAAAACCAAGAAACTTAAAACCCACTGTATTTAATAAATAGATGTTTTACATATAATTTGATTCCGCACTAAATGCAGCGTTGAAAGGCAAACGTAAATTACCGACACCAATTACAGGCTGGCCTAGGCCCCGTAGCGATCAGCTCCTCAGTTTGAGCAGAATTCAAAACTGTCACACATGATTTACCATCAATTAAAAATGGAGATTTACCGCCAAGTTTATCGCCAATGCTCATATTCCGAGATTTACGTCTTTTCGCAAAATTAATTATAGTTTTTATCCTTCTGTCGTTAATTGCTGAACACCGGTACAACTAAGTTCAAGTCAGGGGAAACAAATTATAGCAGGATTGAATGAAGCTCGTTTATGCAGAAAAACATTTTTTTTTCTTCTTCTTCCTAATGATTAGTTCAACGGTGGGACGCGTGACATAAACTGTCGTAAAAGAACTTAAAGACAATGAAGGTCACGTATTACTTATTCCTAGCAGCCTTATGTTGAGTTTTAATCCTTTTCCATCAATATGTTTAGTGCTGTTTGGTGTAGAGCAGGGCTCTCCAACCTACGGCCCGCGGGCCGGATACGGCCCTCGAACTGATTTTGTCCGGCCCGCGGGAGGCTAACAAACTTTATTTTTCGAAACAGAGACAGTCTCGTTGAGAATATAATTGAGATATTATTTTTAATTACAAATAATTATTTTAAATCTTTTTACCGTTAATTTAAATAGTTTTTAATATTTTTTTACCGTTAACTACGAGTGCAGCACCCATCTCTCTTTTTGCTCTTTCCGAGAAAAAAAGCTCTTTTCTCCGTGTGACATTCTCCCGTTAGCATTGGGCATTTCCTGGCATCAGGGAAAACTGGTGTTCCATTTTATTACAGTTCTCTACCAGAAAAAGAATTTTAAGAACTTAAAAATTCATGCTAGAGCTATGTTTTCTCTTTTTGCATCCATTTACAAATGTGAAAAGACGTTTTCAAAAGTTAAGTCTACATTGAATCTAAGTATAGATCTTCTTTATCAGACGATCATTTAAAATCCCTCTTAATGATTGGAACTGCAATGTTTGTCCCTGAATGGAATGATATTTTAAGCGGTAAACAAATGCAATCTTCTCATTATTACTTTTAACTTTTTTAAATTTTCAAAAAATTTTACACGTGTTGAGTTTTTATTTATTTCCAAGTTCTTAATCGTCATTAATTCAATAAAATAAATTTGTAGTACATTGCAATAATTTTGTCTTATCTCTCACTCTTTAGCCTTTATTTAAAAAAAACTTCGCTTTGTTTTGTGACAAAGAATACTTTTTATTTCAGTTTCCTGAACTATTCTAAATTTTACAAGACTCCCTATCGATATATTATTAGAGATTCACGGGCATTTAAAATATGATTTAATTTAGCTAACAGCAAATATGTATAAGGAAATATGGCAACTTAGAAGCAACTCCAAAAATTTTCAAAAATCACCGCTGAGCGCAAATATTCGCTATGTACGGGTGGAAAGGAGGGGGGGGGGGGGAGAGCTATCGCTAAATAAACGATCTGAAATAAAATATTATTAGACTGGCCCGCCTCTCTTCCAAAAATTTACAATGTGGCCGCGAGTGAAAAAGGTTGGAGACCCCTGGTGTATAGTATTCAACTTTTTAACTGTAGAAAACTGCAAAAATAGTAATTTATGCAGTCATTTATAAAATTAACTGACAATCTTGCACAACGTTTCATGAAATACTGCTCAAAAATTAATTTGTAAAACTGTTTTTAATATCGTTCGAACGATCGCCAATTGCCATTCCAGTAAGAAGAATTTTTAAAAAATAAATGAAATACAAGAATTGCTTGCTTGGACTAATGAAGTGTAAATGAAAAAACACTATTATTTAACTATTCTTAAAAATATTTTGCAGTCATCTGTTCACAATAGTTGAAATAAAGGAAGTTTAACTTTAATTCGGTTCTGACTAATACAATTCACGTTTTCAGAAGTCAACACTCGGATAGAAATCTATCTAAGAAAGGATCTTTAGAGGAGTACCGAAAATGCGCACATTTAACTTTACCTCTGCTCGAACTGTATGGTTCTTGAACAGAAATAGCAAATGGGTGTAAATAATGCTTCTAAAATAAATAAACTAAAATAAAATAACTGTAGTATAATGGAGTCGTTTCCGAAATTTCTGAAAGAGCATACTTAAAAACATAGGAGTTGACCATTTTTTAAATAATTTGACAAAGTTTAATATTTTTTAACAATTGTTTTAATCGGTGCGCAGATTGAAATTCATTTTTTTTTACACTTCTGCACATGACATCACAAGTGATGAAATGTCATTCACTGATGCCATTAACGCACAGTGCAAATTGTCATAACCTGGCAGCGCGGTTTACAGTGAAACGTAAACTAAACATTTAGAGCGGCAAATTGCATCACTTGCGACGTCATGAAGACCACACCTTATTTCCAAACTCAGACATCCCAAAAAATTAAATAAAAAATAACTGTTGGAAAAATAAAAGTTTTTTTCTGGCTCCATGCAATTATTATTGTTTTTTTTTTTTTTTTTTTTTTGCTTATTCTATCAATTTTAATGACTAAAAGTAGTCCCCATTACAGCAAGACTCAAAAATCCCATAATCAAGTTAAGTTTTCAAAAAATAAAAAGAATCACAGACTGCTTTTTTTTTTAACTTGTGCATGATATTGCCCGTGATAGAAATGGAACAAGAAGTTTTGATCAGGACTAAGCGAGCCTACTTTCCCGTATACCAACATCGACTTTCTAGCATCTGATCAATATCTCTTAATGAGCTAAACCTGCTAATTCTGCCAAATGTACCTTTTAAGCATTTAAAGCTGATTTCTAAAAACAAAATATGCCTCCCTCATCTGGTAAAATAGATACCTAAGAAAAAATCTAAACAAAGTAGAGACATCTTTTAAACAATACAGCTACTATTTTTTTTATATATGAAAACTCTTTAATCGCTTTCAAAAAACATAATGAAAATTTTTTTAAAAAATACATTTTATCCCCCAAAAAAAAAAAGATTTTTTTTTTTTTGTTGAGCAAGTTAAACCGCCTCAGACATTACTTTCTCCCCGTTGCCAAAAATTAGAACAAAGGAATATTTCTATGTATTAAAAAAGTAATGCCAACTAAATTGTGAAATGATGTCTGTGGTGGGCCTGCGTCCAGGAGACCCCATAGCACCTACAGTCATGAATGTTTTTATGAAATTACTTCGAGCCCCGGGGGTAGTAACCTGGGATTTTTTAAATTTAAGTTTCGATTTTTTTTTGTAATTAATTTTTTAAGCCTAACTTTGATGTAAATTGCTTGTTAAAAGAATGAAAGATTTCACACATTATTTATAGCAGTGGATATAGAGCCATTCAACAAAATAGTCACATCTTTGTCCCGCACGTGACGGTTCATATATTTCATTGAAAAGTAATAATTTTAAAGGGTACTTACGGAATTTTTTTGCTTAAGAAATCACACATAAGTTTTTAATTTGTTAAAATAGAATAAACTTGTTCATTAATATTTTAAAGTATTATTTCAGTTAAAATATATGAGGTGTCACGTACGGGACAATATGACCGTTTTTTGTTGTATAAGGGGTCTTAATTTAACGAAAATCTCAACTCAATTCAAGCCCGGAACTAAAGTGCAAACTAAGTTACTAGAAACCACGAATTTGAAAACGGCTTTTCAAGCGTACAAAACTGCCATTTCGCAATGCTCTGGAGCCCCTTAGCACCTATAGCAGCGCAAGTTCTTATAAGTTAGTTTGGAACCCGCGAAAGTTGTGCTCTTCAATGCGATTTTTTTAAAAAAATATTTCGGTTATGCACATTTCTATTAAGTTCTTTTTGTCTTCAGGTGGGAGCAGGATTGTGTTTCAATTAGGAGCTCCTTACTTCTACCGGAGGGAGAGGGGGGTTTTCAATTTGTTCGAAACGGAACTCGTAACGCGTTTTTTAATCTGATGCTTTCTAATCGACGATTTAAATCTTTGTGAATCAACCAAGATTGCGAAGCACTCATCGGAGGTTGATGAGCGCCAGCGAACAGGTGCGGAACATCCAGTACTTTACAAGATAAAGAAATAAGTAATAAAAAGCCTTCTAAAAGAAACATTTTCCTCAAAAACTAAGTAATTTGCGCAGCTCTTTCTTTCCGATAAAGAATAAAGAATTTTCGTTCATTTCCCGTTGCCAAAAACAAAATTAATTAAATAAAACTTTAGAGGGAAAATAAAAACAATTTGTCTCGACAATTATCATTTCGCAATAAAAACCAGGGCCTCTAGTCGGGGTAGGAACTGATTTTGCGGTAAAGGAGTTGGGGGTTGACGGCTTTAAAATTCCGAGGGTCGAAGCCGGAGTCGATCCCTTTCCCTCCGTGTCTTAATTTTTGCCATGGCTGCGGAGTCAGAGCTGGGGTCATGGAATTGGAGTTGAAGTCTCTAAAATTCTAGGAGTAGGAGTCGGGAGTTGGTCATTTTCCTTCGACTCCACAGACCTAGTACAAACGTTGGCGCTTTGAAATTTGTTCATTTTAATTCAGTCATATTTATCTCTGACATGCATCAATTTTAAGTCTACGAGTTATTATTTCGATTTTTAGTAGTAACTTTTTTCCTTTTTTCTTGAAACCAATAATTGAGAAGATATTCAGTACCTGCCCTATTTTTTCAATTCTTTAGTTCTCGTGTATAACAATGACCACTCTTTTTAAACTGAAGCGATGCTAAATTGAATTTATAAGAAAACGAATTGATGTGTTTTTATAAGTTTTAAAAAAATAGAAGTATAAGTTATAGAAACTATAATTTCAAATTTAAGATAAGCAAAGCTGGCGTTTCAGATGACTGACGCTGTTAACAAAGTAACGACATTAAAATGAAGTTAGAATAAGGCAGAAAATTTCATTCATTTGCATTTTAAATTAAAAGGAGAATTCTTGAGACTTTGAAATAAAAGTTTGAATTAAACTGAAATTGGTAAAAAATGCAAGGGTAGGGATAAATAAACAAATAACGTCAAACTGAATCAAAGACGAGTGGGCAGATTCTTCAAAAAATATTCAATAACTAACTAATGAACGAAAATATACTAACATTGTAAAATATTTTAGTTTCCCTTCAAGCCATTTTCATGCGAAAAGAAAGTCAGTTTTTTAATTAAGTGTCTCCATGTCAAAACTCTACAATGTATAAGATGTTTGCAGGTGGTATTTAATGAATATTTCCTTCAAAAAAAAAAAAAAAAAAAAAAACGTTTTAATTAAGAAGTACTTAAATGAAAACTTAATATACGCTGCTGGTCTTCATCTTTTTGGTGATTGTCTTGGAGCGATGTTATAAAAAGCTTAAAGAGACCGTGTAAATGGGAACTGTTGACAGTTCTAAATATAAATAAATGAAAATCACAAGCCTGTATCTGAGACATTATTAAAATAATTAGGAAAAAGAAGAGGTATTTGCTATCATCTTCTTTGAACCACACATGAAGTCCGTGGGCGTTAATACTGCACACATTGACTGAAATTGAGACGCCATCCTTGTTGCCTTGGTGGTCGCAAAGCAAACTCGACAAGACGTGTTGTGCAAGACGTTGACTTCATGCAAAACTTAGACTCATTTCAGCTAATGAACTGTGCTGATAAAGAAATAGTTTTGTCCAGTTGGTTGTAGTTGAATATACACCAGTAGCTGCTTGTTCGTAAACTCGACGGTTTATTTTTTTCTTCTTTTGGTGGACACAAAGTTCTGTGGGTGTTGTCTCTTCAAGAAAGCATGCAGTTCACAAAACTTAGCAAACACGGTGGTCAGAATCAAGTATTTCATGTAATTCCGGATTCTACACTGGTCACGTATTATTACATAAAGCCCGGAACGTTTAGAAAAGCATTAAATTATTTTTAATTACTACCTGGCTTCAACAATGATGAGGATAGCAATTAAAGCAACTTTCTAACTTGTGGGGTCGGTAAGTTCATATGGGCGGAAATTCCTATCCGTCAGTGATCGGTTATGTTTTGGATGCTTATTTCCCAGATTAGGTAGCAGCTGAATTTGATAAAGACTGCATTTAGGTCTGATATCATCTTGTTTAGAGACGTTAAATACTTGTGAACCGCCCCTAGGTGGACTAATCCATCACCATTGGCAACATTTTATCCTTCACCCATTTTTAGGTTCAGCGTGTGACATAAATACATATTTGCTACATTATAATGGCAATGTGTTGAATAATTATTCAGAGCAGTGAGCTAAATTAAAAAAATGCATTAAAATAATTACATATTACGAAAGAACAAATTAATTGATTGTAATGAGGCAAAGAGAAGCAATCCGTGGCATTTTAGCAGCTATTTTCAGTTTTCATACGGTTGAATAAATAAATCCATCATATAATCCTAATGCTGTCATTTTAAAATCTATACATAAATCACTGCCTTCAGCAACCCCTTAACCCCTTCATTCGTGTGTTAGGTGTTTTATAATCATTTTATCAATCTTTTGAGCTATGCACAAATTAAGACTTAAGGAAATTAAACATTTTAAAACCTTTTAAAGCTTTAATATTGAACTCTTCAATTTGTAGTAAGAGCACTCGAATTTTAAATAGAGAAAAATAATATTTGCTACCTGAATACTGAAGGAAAAAAAACCCCGCTGTCTGCAAAAGAATATAGCCTCTCATAGAATAAGAATATAGAAAAAGAAAAAAAAAACATTTGGGGGGGGGGTGGAGGGGGGAGAAAATAGGTGAAAAGAAATTTATGGGAAAATGGAAATCCGAATTCACGTTGCCGGTGCTGTTAAAAGTATTAAATTGTCGCATCTTTTACATTTGAAATACAAGAGCATGATGGGCTTGGTTAAAAAATAATTTGTTCAAAATAGTATGTAAAACGTTAGAAGACATTTATTTCGTATACATTTTCTTTCTGAAACGTTTGTTAAAATGCCAACTTTCGTTTTTTATAATTGAAAAAAACATTTCCTATTCTTCTATAATTATTATTATTATTTATTTTTTTTTTTGCAGAAAACTAAATTAAAATAGTCGCGCGCCAAAAATTTCTACAAGTAATTGAAACTTGTCAAGACTTAACGTAAAATCATAAGTGATAAATTAGAAATTGCAGACAATAAATATTGAAACTTTGGAACTAAGTTGAAATTAAAACAAAAAAATGCTATTATCAGCCAAAAAAAAAAAAAAAAAAAAAAAACACCGCCACATTGAGGTCGCACGTTATCTGTATAATTTTTAATGTATTGTACGAAAGAATAGTGCTGGAAAACTCTTTATACACTCTCAAAAATGGACTTTCAAATTTGACGAAATTTTCTTCGTTTTTGACGAAACCACTTCCAGGGATATGCTCCGAGCGAACATTTCGTCAAATTGAAGAAACTGCTTTTGTTAGTGGTTTGAGGATGCGAATTTCGTCAAATGTAACGAAATATTTCTTCATTCTAGTTTCGTCAAATTAACAATCATTTTCGCAGTTTTGAGAGCATTCGTTTCGTCAAATTAATTTCGTCATATATGAGGGCGTTTAATAATTTCGTCAATTTTTAAGAAAATTTATTTCCTTTTTTTTTCTTTGAGCTCATTAGTTTTTTTATTTTTGAGAATACAGTCGAACCTCGTTAATTCGAACACGCTTAAAACAAATAACTGCTGAAATGAACTTTTTTGCAATCCTTGTCTTATTATTTAATGTTTTTCGGATAAAGCGAACCACGTTTTTAATCGACTTTAATGGTCCCTTTAAGTTCGTTATAACGAGGTTCGACTCTATTTTATAAGATTCGTGTGCGTGTGATCAAATCGTAACTTCAGAATCTTACCACCGTAGTTTCCCACTTTAATGCGTATAGTCACTTTCACAGGCCCGTCATTTATGGGGTCAGGGGGTCAATTGACCCCCTCCCCCTCCCGTCTTGATTTTTGAACATTCATGTTTTTACACATGAATGGCCGTTGTTTTAGTTGGTTTTCTGTAAATTTTTTATTGAGTACAGACTCTTTGCCATATTTGGGAAAAAAATTGAAATAACGGGCCTGCAGCCCCCCCCCCCCCCCACATCAAAAAAAGACAAGTAATTGTTGAAAAAAGAGGCACATAAAATATGTCAAGTAAATTTTTATTTATGTAAAAATGCAAACAAACAACTTCTTAAAAAATTTAAAACAAATCATTGCAGATTAAACTCCTCTTGTTATCTAATTAAATCCCCATAATGGGGGTTTTCCTTCAAAAAATCTAATTTTTTGTCGGATATTTACCAAATTTGGCACAGAGGTTCGTTATTGGAGGCTCGGGAATTCACACAAGGTCGCTTATGTCCCTCTATGGGTGGAGGGGGGGGGGGACAGAAAACCTCGCATTGGGGGTTCTCCGGATTAAAAAAAGTTTTTGTCCGATCTTTTTCTAATTTGCCACAGAGGTTCTTAGGTGCTCAAGAATTACGCAGGGTATTTTTCATCACTTTATAAAGGGAGGGGGGTGGGTGCTAATTGAAAAAAATCTAGTTTTTGTCGGATCTTTCCAAAATTTGGCACAGAGGCTCTTTGATGCCCGAGGATCCACGCAGGGTAGTTTTCGTCCCTCTATGGGGGGGGGGGGAGGCAACCCCTATGGTAGTTTTCCTACAAAAAAAATCCAGTTTTTGTTGGATCTTTCCGATTCAACACAGAGATTCGTTATTTGATGCTCAGGAATTCTCATAGGGTGGTTTTCGTTCCACTATGGGGGCAACCCCCATACGGGGGGGGGGGTCTTATGAAAAAAGTTTTTATCATATCTTTTCCAAATTTGGAACAGAGGTCCTCTGATGCTCTGGAATTCACACATGGTAGTTTTCAACTCTCCATGATGGGGGGGGGGGGAGCAACCCCCGCATTGGGCGGTTCTTCTTATATAAAAAAAAGTTTTTGTCCGATCTTTTCTAAATTTGCCATAGAGGTTCTTTGATGCTCAAGAATTCACGGAGGTTAGCTTTCGTCACTCTATGGAAGGGGGGGGGGGGAGGGAGATAATCTCGATGGGGGTTTTTCCTTGAAAAAATTCATTTTTTGTCGGATCTTTCCAAAATTTGGCATAGAGGTTCGTTTATTGATGCTCAGGAATTCTCATAAAGTAGTTTTCGCCCCGCTATGGGGGACAAACACCAAATGGGGTTTTTTCTTTTAAAAAACCAGTTTTATCAGGTCTTTTCCAAAAATTGTCACAGATGTCCTTTGACGCTCAAAAATTCCCGTTTTCGTCCCGCTATGGAGTGGGAAACCATGTGTGTGTCGGGGGGGGGGGGGTCTTATAAGAACCCAGTTTTCGTCTGATCTGTTCCACATTTGGTACATGTGTTTTTTGATGCTTGGGAATTCCCATATTGTAGTTTTAGTCCCGATATGTGTGCCAAACCCCACAGGAGTTTTCCTTATAACAATCCAGTTTTCGTCGGATATTTTCCAGATTCGGCCCAGATGTCCTTTGATGCTGGAAATCCACATAGGATAGTTTTCCCATGGGGTAGTATTCATTATGGGGTACTACCCGATGTGATTAAAGGAAATATGTGACAAATTAAGAAAAGGATCTGACAAAAACCTGGATTTTTGTAAGGAAAACTCCCCTAATGAGGAAGGGGGGGGGGGTGGCCCAAAAGCGGGAAGATTATTTCAAACTGTTTGAACTACATCCCGATGCATCGCTACGTCGCGATGTAAGGATGGCGATGCATCACGATGTAGAAATTCCTACATCGCCCTGCCCTACTGGGAATATAAAAGTGCTACTTCCTCAGCAGACATTGGGTTCTGGAAAAATAAATCATGTGTCACTTTCATGCACAGTTACATCGATATATGCTCGGGAGAAATTTGCTGTGGATTTTCTTCTTGATTGCATCGCGTGAAAAAAATTTCCAGAAAAAAAAAATATATTTTTATCCAACTTATACCACAAATTTCAAAGAAAAAGTACAATAAAATGGACAACTTTAAGTTAGTATATCTTTGTTCTAAAATTAGATACAGAAAATAAAATTAGATAATCTTAAGAAAAAATTTACCTTTTTCTTTTTCCAATCAATTATTTGTTTTATTAATTTTGCTTGTATGTAGAATGTTTGTTTGGCCAAATTTATGTTTAATACAGGAACTTTATTATTGCATGCATTTCATACTTCATACTTTGAAAACAATTCTCTGCCAAAATTGCAAAAGGTATTTGAAAATATAAATCTTAAAAAAATGCAGATGTGAAATAAATCTTTTGGTAAAATTAATTTAGTGTAATGTTTGTTAAACAATTATAAAATTTTTATTCGCTATTTACCCCTAAATTTTTATTATTATTTCCAAACATGTGTAACATGAAATCAATGTATAATATATGAACACTCTGAAAATTGTTATAATTATGGAAAAAATCTTCGTTTGTCTTGGTTCTGATTATCTCCATGATGTTGGATCCATCCTAAAAGAGTTTTAAAAAGAAAATATATGTATAATAAGTAAATGTGTAAGTTCATGGGTGTATGCCTTCATGCACGCACATTGATCTTTTTTCTATTTCTAGGAAAGTTTTACGATTAAATGCAGCAGCTTATCTCTAAAATAAAGTTTTTTTCCACAATATCTTTCAAAAGCTGAGTTTTTTTCCCCTTTAGTTAAAAAGCTACGATTCTCATGTGACTTTAAAGAGCATCTGATTTCATTTTCATACTTTTCAAAATATGATTATTTCGACGGTGACAGCTATTTTTCCAAGCAGATTGCAAAAATGAGTTATTTTTACAGCGGATGGGCAAAATTTTTATTTAGGCAGACAGACAATGATTTATTTCTCTCAGTTGGTATCTGAAATTAATTTCTGAATAGCATTCTGGAATTAGGGTTTCTTCAATTTATCGACAATTAGCATTACTTAGCCATTAAACTAGTTAATTCCTTTGCATATCAAGTCGTGAATTTTCTTTTTTCTTTCTTTTTTTTGAGCTATAAAAAAATCAAGGGTGCGACAATTGTTGATCTGCGATTTTTTTTTAAATTTATTTTTTATTTCAGCTGACAGCCAAAATACCCCGTTTTCTCCCGACTTTCGTTTTTAGATTTGCAGTTTTCTTGACGAATGTTTTCTGAAGTACTCCCTCCACCACAAATTAGTTCTATTAAGATACTAACAAATTAAGTAGTACTGAAACTGATGATTATGATTTATTTTTACTTTTTTTCCGAGATTTTATTGTGTTATGTTATCAACAAGCAACATTTATTTACCGAGCCTTATCTCCTTAAACCACTACCAAATTAGAGTCAAAAACCCCAGGGCTCGAACACTCGATTAATTGATAGTATAGTATTGATAGATAGTATAGAAATCATTAAAAAATATTCAAACAAAATCACAAAATCGTCAGAATTAATCGCTGTTGCAAAAATATTCAAACGTCGCTCTACTAGTTTGAGACGGAGGGAGTCTTACCAAGGAAGTATTACCTTTTCCCCAAGCATATTTGATTTCTAAAATATGCAATTTTCACGCAGTAAATAAAAAACACGCCAAGGGAGAAAAATTGCCACAGACATGAGAAAATCCAAGAACATAGTTCTCAAGACGCAAACAAGGAAAAGCACTAATTGACCGATATCAATGGATTTTTTTTTTTCGATTATCCTTTCAATTTTTCAATTAAAGTATAGCTGTTCGGTTAAAATTTCAGATATTTTACTTTGCATTCAGCAAAAATCACAACTGTAACTTACATTTGGATTGATTGGTAGTTCATCTATAAAATGCTTCTTAATCTGGTTTCATGTAGACCCGGATTTCTCATTTTTTGTTATATAATTTTATTACCATATTATGCAAATATAGTAATAAAATTAATGCTGCATTTATTTTAGCCGTAGAAACTATGTATAATAGAAAAACTCATAATTATCATAAATCATGTAACACAAATTGACATAGAAAAACTTATAAATTTAGTGTATTAAGTGTGGAAATAAACAACAAAAAATGCTTATCATTATTATTTTCAAAACATGCTACTATATATGTATTTTTTTTTTCAATCGAGGTTAAACATTAAAACTCTATTTTCATTAATTTATTTAATTTGCGGAAAAATTGAAAAACATATTGAAAATATTCTGCTAAAATATCAAGTACAAAGATAGAGTTCTTTACGGAAATTAATATTTTCTCTAGATTAAAATGATTTGTTTTAAATTGATATTTACTTCACCTCATGCTTCATGCAAGTAAAAACATAAAAAAAAGCCTTCACAAATAATGAAATATTGATACAACATAAATATTCACGAGAAACATCTGCTGAAGGGAAAGATATTATATAAACAACATGAGGTACGCCTTTAAAAGTCCTGCCACCAACGAGCATAACAAAAAAAAAAAGGTCATCGTTTCGGAACCAAAAGCTGCTATAAACTGTTTGCATTAATTTTTTATTGCATCAAGCGCTTTTTTTCTTCGAGTATCATCGGTTTGTTTAAAAGGTTACTAAACAATTATTTAAAAATATTTTGCATGAACACTTTTGTGCCATAAAGTTCTTAATTCTTTTTAGATTAGTTATTTCTTCAAAATCATATTTTATTTTGCTATTAAAATAATGTTGTTTACCCATTCCAAAATATTATTTCTAATGGGTAGAGCAATATTTCATTGAAAATGATAAGTGTACGAACACTTTTGGGAGCAACTGTATAAATTATAACATTGAATAAAACATTACATGTAGAGTGGAAGAAGAAAAAATATCAATACTTATTGGGGGATGGGTACATATTTGTTTAAGAAAATAAAAATGCAGAGCGAAAAAAAATTGAACAATTAAACTAAAAAATACACTTTGTTTTACAGAATTATTTTTGTAAAATTCATGGAGAAGTATGAAAACACATAACCATGCAATATATTCAAAGTTGAAATTAAAATCTTCAAAGTTCTATGACTTTTATAAAAGCGCTGTATTTATCATCTGCGTTAGTTTAGCTACGGTGGATTTTTTTTTTTTTTTTTTGTAAGTTTAAATTTGCACAAATTCTGTGGTCATGTTTGACATTTTTTTTCAACGAAATAAAGGAAGTACGTTTTTGGAAACTAATGTCAATAAACCAACATTTTCTTTTGCAAATAAAAAAATAACGCTAGTTAAGCCTAACATGGAGGTGACTCAAAGTTAGTTCAAAAAACACAGAGTTCTAAACCTAATCGAACGGTTCGTTTTCAATTTTAATGTGCTTTAAACACAATTATAAACACAACACTAAACAAAAATGTAACAATAAATAAAAGAAAAAGCACATTGCACATACAAATTTCAATGAATACTAACCTTTTTTTATGAATCCTTTAGGATAATTTAACGAGCGAATACAAGACTAAAACGAAAACTCCCAGAATGCACTGCAATATGACGAAATCGGGTCGAAATAATTTCGTCAAAAATTTGAGATTTCTGGTTTTGTCAAATATCACGTGATTTGGTGACGAAAGGATCGTCGAAAATAACGAAATAGTGCTCGAGGATTGATAAATCGTCAAAATTGAGCGTTTCATTTTTGACAGTGTATGACCAAAGTGTCTCGTCAAGACAAGTGTAACTTGCTCTGTACGAGAGAAAAAAAAAGGTAAGTCGGAAGTTTCCTACTCGCATTTAACTGAATGTGCCTTACTTTATCTTAGGTAGACAAAGCTTAAAAGTTATCGGATGCACACACACACACATTGTGGATGATCAATTCAGAAAGCATGACACTAGTTTTTTCGTGCACATTAACTTCGATTAAAATCAACTACAGTACGACTTCGATAACAAGATGTTTGACCTTGAATGCTTTCATTTGAGAAGGTAGTGAATAACTATTTAACAAGTTAAAAGTCACCGTATAAAGTGGATTCTACAAACAAGAAAAGAGACATAAAATTAGATAGAGGAAATAACAATAACATTAGAGCTGCATTGCATCCGCCATGATCCTTTGCCAGAGATCATACATGCCTATAGTTCTATTGTGCTCTTTTATGATTTGTGTTCTGTCAATATCTTGTTAAACGCAAGAAGTAATTGCACTAATTTTTCATTTCAGTTTATTTTGGTAGTTGATAAGTAATAGTACTTGGTTTACGGCACAAAATAAATTACTTTTAAATAAAAAAAAAACCGCCTTCAAAAAACACAAAGGAACTAAAAAGCAAAAAATAACCGATTACACTTACATACTATTTCCTACCCACACCTAGAAATGAAATTTATTTTACAATTCCAGTAAAAAATCAATTAAACTAATCAACCAATTATAAAATAAATACTGATTTTAATTACTATACGATGAATTATTTTGAATGCCTAACTAATTATATACGATCTCTTAATTTTTAATAACCTTTTGAAGTCGGGGCCTCCTATAAACTACTACCTAACGTAACTGACAACCCACTGATCCTGAATTAAACACTAATTTAATTGAACTCGAAATTAGTCTTTAAAACTAAACCTACTCAGATACGTTAAGTAGTAGTTTATAGGAGGCCCGACTTCAAAAGATTATTAAAAATTAAGAGATCGTATATAATTAGTTAGGTATTTAAAATAATTCATCGTATAGTAATTAAAATCAGTATTTATTTTATAATTGGTTGATTAGTTTAATTGATTTTTGTACTGGAATTGTAAAATAAATTTCATTTCTAGGTGTGGGTAGGAAATAGTATGTAAGTGTAATCAGTTATTTTTTGCTTTTTAACCGACTTCAAAAAGGAGGCGGTTATCAGTTCATACCGTACGTAGGTTTTTTTTTTTTTTTTTTTGTCCACTCACAGCGTCTCACCTAGAGAACCGATTTTGATTATTCTTTTTTTAATGAATAGGGGATGGCTCAACTTAGGACCCATTACTTTGTTTGACCATATTTGTTCCTAAAACAAAAAGTTATGGGCAAAAAACAGTAAATTTCATGTAATTCCCCTATTAAATGATTAAATATAAATCTCATTGTTATAAAAGTTTGGTGCCATATAACAGTAACATTAAAAGCAATTGTAATGATAATTTTGAATGAAGGCTTCTCTGAAGCAAAACAATGATATCGAGCCGAACTTCTTACTAGGTAACTTCTTACTTTTACTGAAATATCTACATTTACTCTAAAAAGAATGAAATAAAAAAATTTTGAAAAAAGAAAATAAAACAAACTTCAAAATTGCTCTAAAAAGTGAAAAATAATTTTATTCTTTAAACACCATCGATAATACTTTTAAACAAAATTTTTGAAGTTGGCGCAAAAACGATAAATAAGATCATTCACAGCCATAACTCAACTACAACTATAAATTTAACCAGGCCTAGTTTCTGCACTACCACATACATTATGCATTGATAACAGCATATTTAAGTAACGATATAAATGTTTCGTTCCTAACTTTGGATGATTTTCTGAAAAAAAATATGAACGAAGCATCGTTACAGAGGATTTCACTTTTTGTTTTTGCGCCAACTTTAAAAATTACTTTTAAATAAAAAAACCGCCTTCAAAAAATACCCAGGTACTAAAAAGCAAAAAATAACTGATTACACTTACTTTCTATTTCTTACCCAAACATAGAAATGAAATTCATTTTACAATTCCAGTACAAAAATCAACTAAACTAAACACCGAATTATAAAATAAACACTGATTTAAATTACTATACGATGAATTATTTTAAATACCTAACTAATTATATACGATCTCTTAATTTTTAATAACCTTTTGGAGTCGGGGCCTCCTATAAACAAGTACATAGCGTAACTGACAACCCACCGAATCCTGAATTAAACATTAATTTAACTATACGCGAAATTAGTCTTTAAAACTAAACCTACTCAGTTACGTTAGGTACCTTAATAAACAGGATTCCTCTCGAATAATATAAGGACCATGGGACATGTGTATTAGGGCGGAGCGAAAAAAAAAATAAAAATCTGATAAACGTTAAGTAATAGTGCGGAGAAGTTGCCTTTTATAGAAAAATTTAGCTATGCGAAAGGATTTCTACAGAAAAAAAAATGCTGAGGGGTCACCCGCGCTTTGAAATTGACCATTATTGCATAAAAACTGGAAAAAATTACAATAATTTCATCCAAAATAAAAATTTGATGTAATATCACTTAAGAGTAGGTTTTTTGTGTAGATTACACACCGCATGTGATCATTTCAATAATGAACTATACTTTAAAGTTCCACACATGCTTTGAATTTGACCAGTATAGCCTTAAAACTGACCAACATCGTAAGGCACCGTACTTTGAGAAAAAGTATCAAAAGCCATTATTTGTAAAAATGTGCTCTCTTAAAAACAATCCTTACATAGTTATAAAAAAAAAGTATTAAAAGAATAAACGATAATTCTTTACTTAGTCAATAACTTTAGCTCAGAAAATAAAATTTGCCTTTGATTGGAAACAATGGTTAAGCGTAAAAATTTGAAAATGTTAATATAGCTTGAAACAGCAGACATAATCCACACCTCGAAACGAAAGAAGTTGCTAAATAAATATTAATTTTTTGAGCCCTCAAACTAATCACATTGATTACTATAAAATATAGTTTGGCTTGCCCTATATATTTGTTCCGGCCAATTTTCGGTCTTAGTGTTATATTGTGGCATATTTGTGGATTCTAATTTAACTCGAATCAGGCCATCTCTCTTGGTTATAAAACAAACCATAGCTAGTGCTTCTTTAACTAATTTTACCTATCGCTTCACTGTTTTAGTATCACACGTGAGGTTTTGAAAACCATAAAATTCACTAGTCACGTCATCAAGCACAATTTCGTTTAAAGTTTTATCTGGAATTCTCATTTTGAAAAATAGAAGCTAAGTTTTCCCACTTCTGCTTATCGAAGTGCTCATGGCAGTCTCTCAGCTTCGAAAATGAAATCTAAAATTGTAAATTTTCAATGGCTAGTCGAATTCTTTGAATTTTTCTTCATAATTCGAGGTAAACGAAGTTCTCTGTTAACGATCATTTACATTCTCCAGTGTTATATTTTTTAGATTCTTAAAGTAACCATTGTACAGATTTACAATAATGCTGATGATCGGAACGTCACCTGAGAACATGGTTTCAGTCGGAACGACGGCAAAATTGAAGAATTCGATTGAACACCAAATTTATAATTCCAGATTTCAGTTTCGATGCTGTGACTACCTTGAGCTCATTGATAGGTGAAAGCGGGAAAACTCGGATCCTTCACCTAAAATTGGAATTTCAGATAAAACTTTGATGAAATGGTACTTGATGTTCGTAACTACTGAACGGGCCGTGGAGGCCTGATCGATAAGTCATCGGACTTGTGACCGGAGGGTCCCGGGTTCGATCCCCGCTGGTCGAAGATCTATAGTCTTCATTAATGGTGACTGCGCGACGGTAAATATGCTCATGGTCACAAAGTCCTCCAAGTGAAACGATACCTCTGGGGGTGCTGGACCAAGGGATTGCTCGGTTTCTGCTCTGGTTCAAAAAATCAGAGGGTCCCATCCAACTGGTTAAGTCACAAATAGTGGCAGGTACGGGGGACTCTGGAGTGAACAGTACCTACTGAACTGTATGATTTACAAAACCTCATGTTATGCTAAAACAATTAGACGATGCGTTCAAATTAGACAAAGAAGCGTCAACCACAGTTTGACGCTTCTTTGTTTGTTGTCTAACCAAGAGACAAGGGCGTATATAACGGAGGGGCTGAGGGGACCCGGGTCCCCTCCAAAATCTGGAAAAAAGTTTTGCTCACAAATAATTTCCAAAATTTTAGCTACAAAAAAAAAGAGAACAAATAAATATGATAATGATGATAATAATTGTAATACGTTAGATCAGAGATTTCCGAACTGGGTGCCGAAGAAGTGAGAGGTACCGCGAAGTGACCATAGTAACAACAATATATATATATATATATATATATATATATATATATATATATATATATATATATATATATATATATATATATATATATATATAAAACCAGACTAGGATACTGTGAGAAATTCTAATTCTTGAAAGGGTGCCGCGAATCATTGAAGTTTGGGAACCCTGCGTTAAATGGTACTAGGCAATGGTGTTTAGAAAGAGTCAGGGGATCCGTAGCCTTTAATCAATAAAAGAACGTGTCTTGGGAAAGCGAAGTTATTACAACAAAAAGAAAAGCAAATAATGTTGGGGGAAAAAATCTCAATTCTTTCAAAGAGAAATCTTTAAGTTATTATTATTATTATTTGACAGATGCAGCTTATTTCTTAGCAAATTAAGTTCCACTCTCTTTCTTTCACCCGCCCCCCTTTTTTCCCTTTCTAGTCTGTCTGAACAGAAGGGTCTTCAAAAGGGTGTTCCTTTTCTTAACTTTCGTTCCTTGTAAGAATTTTAAAGTAAGTTTTAGTTGTTCGGTTGGAGTAATGATGGAAATTGATGTCCTAAAAACGAATTTATTTAGGCGTTTTCCAGACATTAATTTCAAAACATTTCTGTAGGAAGATCCCCGAACCAACACCCCTTCACTAAGGTTACTACCAAAAATAGTCTGAAATTGTGCCTTTAAGATTTCAATTTTGAGAAGTTTAAAACCTCTCCTCACCTCTAAACGTCTCCAAAGATGACCTGAAGTTGCGTTTTACCTTTCAGAGGAGGATTCTCGAACTCTTCCTTTCCAAAGATTGCTTAATACTGGGAAAAAAATCTGAATTGCTTTTGAAAAGAAACTTAAAATAAAAAAATCAATTATTTTTCCTAGCCAGTCGAAAAATAAGAAAGTCTTTTAAAATGCTACACCCTTTGCAAGCCCCCTCCACCCACCTTAACCATTAAAGAGCTTCTCAAACCTCGTTTTCTGGGCTTCAGTGTCGAAAATTTTTCAGGAGACAATACTAAACGCCTTGCCTTCTAAAAGCATCGAAAACCGTTACAGATTGCTTTTATGGAGCTTCAGTTTTAAAAAAATGGCCGAACCCCTCAAATATGGTCCACATTCGAGCTTTTAAGCTTTTTCAATTACGAAAAAATTTCGGACGAGAGTCCGACTGCTCCCGCATGAAATCTGAAAAAAAAAAAAAAAAATAGTTTCGAAAAATTTAAGGTGTACCGCGTTTAAATCCCTCCACCTAGTATCACTGATGAATATATCTTTAAAACTTCGTTTTTTAGGACTTTAATTTCCAAATACTTTTTTGGGAGAGTCCCAGAATCACCCTGCCCGTAACATCAATGAAATTAGTCTGAAACTGCGTTTTTAGAACTTCAGTTTTGAAAAGTTGGGCGGAGGGGTGATGGATTTCGCCCTGTTTTTGAAAAAACTCAATCGATAGTAACTTTAAAAGATCCCACTCCTTTCATTACACTAACGTCAAGAAATATAGCCTAAAATGGCGTTTTTAAGATTTCAATTTCTAAAAATTTCCGCAGAAGCCCCCCCCCCAATCCGAATTTTTCCTCCCCGTAGACCAAAAGACCGTCTAAAACTGCGTTCTTAGGACTACAATTCAAAAAAATTCCGGGGGAGAACCCGCGTACCCCCGTCCACCCCTTACGCACCGGAAGCGACAATTTTTTAAGTTTGTCCTCCTAACACTATTTTCTGGTTGCGTCACTGTATGATAGTATGAAGTCCTTGCGCCGCCTCGAAAAAAAAAAGGAAAAGATCAGGGCACTGTTGCTTCCCTCCTCAAAAAAATTGAAATTCCAAAAAAAGGTCGGGGGGAGGGGGAACTAATCTTGGTTATATGGGCCCCCTCCAAAATGAAAACATATATACGCCACTGCCTAGAGAGATGGATTTCTTAGAGTTAGATTAGAATTCAGAAATATTATCCCACAATGCATAACTAAGGCCAAACATTGTTACGAGTCAAGATAATAAGTCCGACTCGCCAGCCAAAATATGCTTTATTGTGTGAAATGTGGTTACAGTTTGAGACATTAAAATTTATTTAGCAACTTCTTTTGCTTCAAGGTGCGACTCTTGTGGGATGTTGCAAGCTACATATTTATTTTCAAACTTTTATACTTAACTTACGTTCTTTATTACGCGTAAATTTTACCTTTTGCACCAAAGTTATGTACTTACGTTCTTTATCACACGTAAATTTTCCATTTTGTTATGGGCTAAGGGGTTTTTCTTTCTCTATGTAAGAAATGCTTTTATTACTTTAGTTTTGATACCTATGTAAGGGTTAATTAATACGAGGGCATATTTTTAGAAATAATGACTTCCGATTCTTTTTCTAAAAGTACGGACGGAGCTTTACGATATTGGTCAGTTTTGAGGTATATTGGTCATATTCAAAGCATTTGTGGAACTTTAAAATGTAGCTCATTATTAAAATGATCACATGCAGTGTGTAATCTACACAAAAAGCCTACTCTTAAGTTATATTACATCAAATTTATCTTTTTTTTTTTGATGAAATTATTGTAACTTTTTCCAGTTTTTATGCAACAGTGGTCAATTTCAAGGCGCGGGCGACCCATCAAGAAACTTTTTTCTGTCGAAATCCTTTTGCATGACTAAATATCACTACAAAAGGCAACTTTTCCGCACTATTACTTAACGTTTATTAGATTTTAATTTTTTTCACTCTACCCTAATGTGTATCCCAAAATTTATTTCTTTAGTTATGGAACACAAATAAATTAGAAGTTACATTTTTCTATTCAATTGAGTCACCAGAATCTTTAAAATTAACAAAAAAAAATTATTATTTCCAAAATACTCTGTGACTTTACTTTATAAACATCGCAAATAAAATACATTCGCAGCTGCATTGGAAATTTTTCATTTTCCGCAAATATTTTCAACCAGATACACGTACGTCATTACGTATCAAAAAATTCAATGTTCAATTTAATGCAAATATCATCAAAAATCGAATACTTTTACAATTTTTCTTCGAAAAAATAAATACATTTTCTCTAATAAACTTGCCAACTAAAACTGCCAAGATATATTTCTAAATATCGAGCTTCGTCGTTCATTACTTTCATTGCGAGCCTTAAATCATTCACTCAAAGAATACAAGAAAAAAAAAGGGGAACTAACACACCTGTAAATCAGTATAATTGGAAGCTAGGCTTCATGAAATATTAGTTAGCAAATTCCATACTATTTGCATTTCAAAAAAACTAAAACATGGGCAAGCATTTATTTTAAACTGTTAAGCAATCATATTCATTGCTCTGAAAACATGTCTTTATCACCCCATTACTGATTTCATAAACACCATAGTCTAGTCGTCTGCTATGTATTCTCCCTTTGTAAGCCCCATCAGCATTAAGATGAATTTAACTTGACAGTAATTATTCAGAAAGAAAAGAAAAACTTTTCTTTCCCCAACGCCATCTAGTTTAAAGGAAAAATGGCCGTTCTGCCGTAAAAGGTAGGCGTGGTCCAAAATATCAAGACAATGGTGTTCTTTCTTGCCGACTATTTCCGACGCATTCCGAACACGTCTGGGGTTACGTTTTCTTTTTTTGCGGTGTTCTGTATACACTCTACGAATAAGCTTTGATAGCTTAACACTAATGAATAGGCAGGAAATTACATAGTTATGATTAAAAAAATAATATGAATCAAGTTTTTGATCATTAAACACAGATGTTTCTAAGTTGTCAGTTTTTTTTTTTTTTTTTTTTTCAATGGCAGTAAATAAATCGGTGTTGCTTTTTCATTAATTATTTTTAATCATAGCAGTTTTAAATAAGGAAAGTATACTTACTTATTTTACAGTAGGCTACATTAATAAACATTTCTATATATGTTACCGGCAAGGTAGTAACTCCGACAGTTTATAGCATGCCTAGCCATTAAAATTCCTAAAACTAGTCAGCAATGTATGTAACGATTCATATTTTAGGCATTTTCTAGACATTTTGTAGAGTTTCAAATGAAAAACCGTCAATGTGTGAAATACATCTCCGAATCGTTTCGAACATGATGTTTTAAAGCACTTGACTTTTAGAGCGTGACGCAGACTCAGAACTTATCTTTCGCACAACGTATTGTTTAAAAGTCTCAAAAATGCTCAATTTTACTCCAATTTTTTCACAAAAATAAAAGTAGTTTAATTACCAATCATTTCATACATTGCTGGCTAGTTTTAGACATTATCTTTTTACTAATAATAAAGCTGAAAGTCTCTCTGTCCGGATCTCTGTCTGTCAGGATCTCTGTGACGCGCATAGCGCCTAGACCGTTCGACCGATTTTCATGAAATTTGGCACAAAGTTAGTTTGTAGCATGGGAGTGTGCACCTCGAAGCGATTTTTCGAAAATTCGATGTGCTTCTTTTTCTATTCTAATTTTAAGAACAAAATTATCATAAGATAGACGAGTAAATTACGAAATTATTATAACGTGGAACCGTAACATGGGCACAAGCAAGCCAATTGGCGAGATACGGAATTATCACAACATGGAACCGTAACATGGGTACAAGCCAATTGGCGAGAAAATTCACCATACATTATTTGTAAATATACAGGCGAATCAAAAGACCTTTTAATTTTTTCTATTACGGGCTTCTTCTCTGGGGCTAAAGGACGCATTGAATCAAGGGAGGTAACTTTCGAAGGCGGGTGACGAAGGGCTATTTATAAACTAGTTGACCAAATGACTAGTTGAATGAATTAAACCAAGCAAAGAATCTCCTGCTCTGTTGGTTATTGACAATCACCAATCTCACATAGCTTAGCAGGCTATCTTATATTGCAGTGAAAAAACATTATCATGGTTGGGTTGCCGTTTCACACATTGCATCGTCTCTAGCTTCTGATGCGTCATTTTTCTGTCCATTAAAAACCTACTATAGCCATGCAAGTAACAACTTTATGGCCATTCATCAAGAAAAAACTATCACAGAAAAAAAATATTGTTGAGCTTTTAAGCACCGCTTACTTCAAAGCAGCTACAGTTGGAAATGCCGATAAAGGGTTTAAAAAATGAGGTATCGAGTCTCATATTTTTCTTGTTTTTAGCGGACTAAGACGTTGTTGACTCTGAAACTGAGAATAATAGTGCTAATCCTCAGACCTTGGGAGTAGAAAACCAACATATAAACCCTCCAGACGAAGCAGAAGTTATGGCAAATGCTGATTCCGATACACCATATAAGCATGTTAGTGTTTTTGATTTCAATGCACTGCCTGAAGCAACACAATGCGAGAAAACAAAAACTGAAGCTCAAACGTTCTTACAAGCACACCCATCAAAGAAATGTCAGAACAAGGAGCAAAGCGGTAGAAAAAAAAGAATTATTTTTAAAAACAGAGAAAATAAGCTTGTGAAGCTAAAAAGAGAGTAAAAAAAGCTCAGACCCATGTCTATTACTGTGTCCCCGTATTCATTCCAAGCAATGCAGTTGCATCAAATTCAAAGAATAGTGTTCTAAGATGCCTTGCTTGGAAAGTAGAATTTTGTGACCCTCCAACAGAAGAATGGGTCCAGAGCTGTAATAGCCAAGAGTGATGGCATGAGGAATGTTCCAATCATGAAAATGGTATTTTTATTTGTGTCTATTATTAGCTGTATAACTTAACACTTGAACATTACGCTACAATGCATTACGGTTAACTTGATACTTAGTAAGACGTAAAAACACAGTTATCACTTGCGAAACTAAGTAACATATTCAAAACATAAAATATGTTCAACCTTTTTCAACGTCGTCATTTTGCCCCTAGGTCAAAGTCATCTTGCCCCAGTACAGGGGCAAGATGACGATTTGTTAAGGTTATGAAAAAATAAAAATATCCTTCGTTATTTTTATTTGAAAAATTAAATGGTAATATATTTAACACTACAAAGGACTACTCTAACAGCTCATGTAAAATTAATTTTACTATCCTTAAAAATAAATTAATAAACCACGAAAATTGTTAGCATAGTCATCTTGCCCCGGTCTCCCCTATATAGTATTTTTTACAGCTATAGATACGGGACTGTTAAGTACGATTATCTTTGCTAGTTTTCTAGGAGTTATATCCCTTTTTAGCGTACTAAAATGAACGAATGCAAAATGTACCTTTTTCTGCTCGCAGAAAGAATCTGAAGAATTGTTCAATATTCATAATTTCTCATCTAAATAATTTCTAAGTAATCAAAACTGACATCCAGATAGAAGATAGAACTAAGACAGATACAGCAGCTTAGTGGCAACTACTGGAGATAGTTGGCAATCAACTTGAAAGTTCGCAAAAAAAGCTTTGTCCCAATTAATTCGAACACTATAGTATATAAATTCTAATTTTGGACCTCCCAAATATTGGTCCTGGCTAAGTGCCTGCTTTTTCGTCCTAACAGAACTTATAATCACTATTCATATGATACCAGTTCCATGGTGGTGGCCCTAATAACTTGGAGACCCATCCTGAAAAACATTTGAACGGGCCTTTCTTAAAAAATAATTTCTACTTTTCAATCCCAAGGGCTCTTAAATTTCCAGGGCCATCCTGCTTAAGCCTTCAGGGTCTACATCGCCACCTGTGGTAAAAGAGTTTCCAAATTATTCTCCTAAAAGCAAATGTTTTTATTCATCAATGAAAAGCATTAAATTAACCCCCGAGGCTCGTATGCACATCAGCGGTCTACAAAAAAGTTTAAAGTTATCTCTATCATGAAAGAAAATAGTCAACTAAATTGAGTTTAACGTCGAAAATATGGTATAAGATTTTTTTTTTTTTAGCTCCCCTGTTTTTCGTTTCGTTTACAAGCTTCTTGGGTCATCTCACATGACAGCTCAGCAATCATGTATGATCTGCAAGCATAAATGAGTTCCACTTCTCTTGATACCTTCGTTTCATAATGCCTTGATGGAAGTACTTGTCACTCAGAAAGCCACCAATGCATAAGAAATAAGTGGAGATGCGACTCTAGAGTCAAGAAAGTGTATTTTGAGCGATATAATACAACCTAGCTGTTGAAATGTTAATAGGTTTGGTATGTAAACTACCGACATCGTAAAATTTCCCATTATCATAAAATGAATTCCTTTTTATCAAGGAATGCTAATAAGAGAGTCATGTCAACATTTTTAACTGTAGGGGAAAGGGGGCACATGTGAGTACAGGGCACATAAGGCATGTTTCACTAGGTTAACGTGAAGAGAAACGTACTGAAATATTAAGCAGGTGTTGTCTGTAATTTTATCAGTCTTCTTCACGTAAAAACATATTTTAAACTAACTAATAAGGTAAACTTAATTGTTGCAAACCATTATTTGAACATTCCAGAAAATTTATGACAGTGTTTAAATTATTTAACAATTTGAACTGACACGGGTTACTATACTACCACAGGGGACTATAGGCTACAAACAATCCTATGTAATTGGTATATACGTATATGTTTCATATTAAAGAGTTCTTCATTGAAATATGGTGCTTGTCCGACAGTTTTCAATCGTGTTCATATGTGTCCCTCTATAGAGGCACGTGTGAACACTTGTAGACATTTTTAAAAAGTTCCACAAAATAAATAAATAACTTTTTTTTAAATCTGGAAAAAATCCAATGGTACAAAGAAAAAACTATTCAATCATGGGGACACTTTTGCTTTGAGAATTTTTTTTTTTTTTTTTTTTTTGAGAAATTAGGAAACAAAACAAAAACAAAAAATGCTCACATGTGCCCATCTTTCCCCTATACTTGCTTATATCACAACGAAATGAATCGGAATTAACTATTTTTAATTGTGTAGATTTTCATTTTAGAAAAGTGTATTCATATAATAAATTCACAGTTCCGTACCACAATAAGAGCATTTTTGAAAATTTTATTTTATGGCAGTTTTGTGGAGCTAATATTTTAAACTTTTAAATGAAATGCAGTCATAATTGGTTAAGTTTATTATACAGGGTGTCCGAAAAGTCACCCACACACATTTCAAAAATTTCAGTCACACATTTCAAAAATTCATGGAAAACAACGAGTTTGTCGTATAAATATGCGGTTTGCCGTGGCCCACCGGTTTGCACGGTTATACTTCACAAGTTCAAGAAATTGTTATAATGTCGTAAAAGAAATGAAAAGGAAAAATCACTGCATCGTCACAGTAAAAAAAATGTAACACGGTAAAAAATCATCTGAGGTGTTTTAACATTTTATTAAATAGAAAGCAGCATCTTTCATTACCAAACGTAAATGTTTGCACCGCATGATGTTCAAGCTACATCGCAGTATTCAAGTTCATCTCATTTCCACAAGCGATACACAGATTGAGCTCTGGTAATGAAAGAAAGTGCTTTCTGTTTAATAAAATGCTTTAAATACCTCACATGGCTTTTGCTTTGACTACTGTGACGATCCAGGGATTACCTATAATTACACTGTTTTTTTTTTTTTTTCCTTTTTCCGAATGCGATGTCATAAAAAAATCTTGAAACTGTGAAGAATTATGGCTAGAACTACGTATTCTTACGACATTTTTTTAAACTATTTTAATGTGTCAAAGACTTTTCGAATGACTTTTATAAGCACAATTATCAAGTTTAACTGCAATTCACTTCAAAGTTAAACACATTAGCACTGCCATACAGCCATAAAATCAAATATCAAGTATTCGTCTTTATGGCAGTAATTATGAGCTTAATTTAAAAAATACCGTTTTCGATTTGCAACTTTTTAATAAATGTTACAATTACACATGTTACACTTAATAACTTGCTGAGAAAGGTTTCTTCGCAGATAGCAATATTCTGATAAAAATTAAGTAAAAAAAATAGTATCCTTCACCTCATTAATCGCATAAAAATGCAACTACATCATGCTGCCAGCCACTACAGATCATGATACGACAAACTAATCAGACCACCTGTAGCGCTTAGGATACATACACGAACATCACCACGATAAACCGTCATGAACAAGTGAACGCGACATGTTCCATCTACCTCCAGATCACACAATCCTTCATCAGATTGATACAACTTGCGAAAAAAAAAAAGCTCTTCAGACCCATAGACCCTTCCCTTCAAGTTACCTTTCCTATCTTGACGCATCATTAAAGGAATCAGCCATCGACATTCAATCAGATATCGCCCTGCTAAAGCTTTGTCCACATTCCGCGTGTCTTAAATCACATCCCTAACCCTTCGAGTCCGTTGACCATAATATCCCCCCTCTCCCCCCCCCATCCTTTTTTTTTCCTCATCGGAATTCTTTGCCACCTGTGAAATGGTTTCAAATAACAAGCCGCCTCAAAAACAGTCAGGTGATATCAACGCTTAAAAAAAGATTTAGAAGAGGAAACAAAAAGAGAAGCTAACCCACCCTCGTAGCCTCTAGTTTCTGTTACAGTTTTCAAGCAGATGCTGTGGGGGGGGGTTTTTGTTTGCTTGTTGATTTTACCTTACACCCACAATTATAGGGACCGTTAACCAAGTGAGATCGTCTTTTGAAAGGTTACTCAGCTCCATGCTCCAGAAGCTTGAAGAGATAAAGTAAATTCAATCAGTGCTTTACGTGTGAAATGAAAATTGGAACCATAATATTTATTAATGAATTTTCAAAAAAAAATTAAAAGTCTTTTATTCTATGTAAGTGATGCAGAAAAGTTAACTTTACATGCAAAACCCATCGCTGGGGGAAAACAAAAGTAGCACTCATTCTTACTAGCATTTTCTCTACAGGTAAATGAAACATGTCATTTTTACTTCCTTTTACAAACGAGCTGATGTGTGCATCACATGACCTCCTTTTACTCCAATTTAATGTCATTTCCCCAATACTGACAATTTTAATGTGATTTAATAGTTTACTCTCTAAATATCACCAACTGCGGCTAAATTAAAATCAGATTTTAAAAAGAAATCGCCAATTTTGTCGCCAAGTTGGCGACAAAACTTGGCGAAAAAACACTGGCGATGTATCGCCAAGTGTCCGCCAAATTATATCACCACTCGAGTTTACATCGAAATTAACAATGATTCCCCCCCCCCCCAAAAGGGGCAAAAGACCCCTTTAAAAACACCCGAAGCAACCAAAACGGCAGGTGCACAACTAGACCTCACTAGGAGTCTACGTACCAAATTTCAACTTTTTAGGGCATACCGTTCTTGAGTTATGCGAGATACATACACACATACATACAGACGTCACGAGAAAACTCGTTGTAATTAACTCGGGAATCGTCAAAATGGATATTTCGCGTGTCTATACGTTCTTAGGCCCTTATCCACGTGTGGTCGAGTCGAAAAAAAAACTCAACATTCATTCGGGGGTGAGTAAAATGGAAATTTAAGGTCTATTTTTGATTGAAATTTTTTTCGCGATTACAATGCTTCCTTTTTTGTAAAAGGAAGTAAAAATGAAGTACTGTATTCGCGAAAAAATTTTCACTCAAAATTCGGCCTTAGTTCCATTTTGCTCACGCCGGAATAAATGTTTAGTCTTTTTTTCAACCCGACCACACGTGGATAAGTGCCTAAGAACGTATAAACACCTCCTGACGTCCGTACGTACGTATGTATGTATGTGCGGGTATGCGTATGTATGTTGCATAACTCAAGAACGGTATGTCCAAGAAAGTTGAAATGTGGTACGTAGACTCCTAGTGGGGTCTAGTTGTGCACCTCCCCTTTTGGTTTCATTCGGGAGTATACATCGAAATTAACAATGATTTGCTCCTTTTTTTGGGGGGGGAGGGAAATCATTGTTAGTTTCGATGTATACTCAAGTGATGTTATAATTTGGCGGACACTTGGCGATATATCGCCAGTGTTTTTTTCGCCAAGTTTTGTCACCAACTTGGCGACAAAGTTGGCGATTTTTTTAAAATTTATTTATTTGTTTTACATCTGGTTTCAATTTGGCCACTGGTGGTGATATTTAGAGAGTAAACTATTGAATCACATTAAAATTGCCAATAATGGGGAAATGACATTAAAATTGGAGTAAAAGGAAGTCATGCGATGCACACATCAGCTCGTTTCTCAACAAATTACGTTCTTTCATAAAATTCCATCATTAAAATTTTGCTAAGGAGCTGTGGTCATATTGAAATGGGCATCAACTTCAAATAAGATATGCTCCTTTTTTTAATCCTAGATTTGTAATCTGTTTCAATATTCAATCGAGATTTTCTTCATGCGATCAATCAGCGCCGTACTCCCAGCAGCATAAGCCTACTCACTAGTGGTTCTAGAATAAATTTAGTAATTGAACCCCAATACTAGTTAAAAACTTTTCTAAACATTTGGGGAATGTGGGACAAAGTGAAATGGTGAAATATTCACCCTATTTTTAACACCACCAATGAGTACATGCAGACTACTCCAGTCAGGAAAACATTATCTCTGAAGATGATTCGCTCACAAGCAATTTTCAAAAAATGATACCCATATTCTAACGTTTTGTTGTAAGTCAAATGTTTTTTCTTTTTAACTATAGAATGATAATGTTTATTATTAACTTTTTAAATATGTATTGAGACCTACTAATATTCGGTGATGCATTCATTTAATTAATATTGATCAAAATTTATTTAAACGTTTTGCTCAATTAGTCAACTGCACGCGGGGCAAAGAGAAATTGTTCATTTCATTTACTTATTTAATTATTCATTACATCAATTATGTATTCATTTACTGCATAATTTATTTGTATTCCTTCATTTCAAAAGTCACTTATATATTCATTCGCTTATTTTCTTATTCATTCACCATTTTATTCACTCATCTCTGAATTCTCATCTATTAAATTTTTTTTTTATTTATCCGCTTACTGTTTCAATATCTATTCATTTTTTCATTCATTCAATATTTTAGTTACTCACTAACTATTTGATCAAAATATTTTTCGTAATCTGATAGAGAATATTTCATTAGAAAAATATTTTATTTTTCACTTGGCTCATAAAAAAAAAAAGAAGAAGAAAAACTTCCGCATTTTTTTAACGTAAAAATTTATTGCCGAAAATAAAAATAATGTTCCAATGCAAGTTTTATAACAAAATACATTTTTCGTTCTTTGCACGGTAATTTTCAGGAAAGAAAACTTCTGTGATTGGTTCATTTTGAAAAAGGTAATTTGTCTTAACTTTTCATATTGCCCCACATTCCCCGAATCAAGGTTTGTTTTGTTTTAAGTAAGAGATGAACCAAATATAACTTTAAATGCAGTATCTATTTATTTATTTGAAACCCATCACTCACACCATACCTACCCTGTACACATGCAGTATCTTATCTACTAAGTTCTGCATAGTTTATCTTGGTATAAATCAACTTTGCGCAACCAATATGTCAGCGATTTGCGGACAGTGTGGAGCAGCTTGCTGGAGTTCGATCATGCGCCACTAGGCTTTTCGTCATATAACACCAGATTAGTGTACATACTAGTATATTTATTACCAAATAAAAAAAGTACTTTTCGAAAATAACTGTCAACTTTATGTAATTATGAATTTGCTAATGACAAATATCTACCCCTATAAATAGACCTATTGTGGTATTAACTAACAAAATTAATGTAAAATACGAAATCTTGAAAAATCCAACATCGTTTGACCCGAAATTTGCTAGAAAAAGGAGAAATTTTCGCATTTTAAAACTGTTTTTTAAACTGAGAACGGTCCTCAAACAACACTAAGAAAATGTACAGCAATAGGAAAAAAGTTGTTTCAAAAAAGGTTGCCCAAAAGCTTTTTGCATTTGATCGAGACTTAACAGTCAAACAAGAACTTTCAATGGAGTTGGTACCCTAAAACATTTTTAAAAAAATATTTTTCATTTTTTATCTATTCAAAATATTTAAATCAAGAGCTTTCAAGCGACACCGAATTCATTTTCTATGTAGATTAAAAGTAACTCAATTTAAATATCATGAAGTTGGAAAGTATTAAAATGTAGGGGAATGTAGGGTCAAAGTGAAATAACGGGGCATGTGAAATGGTGAAACATTTACTCTGCTTTTAGCGCCAGCTATCTGGTAGCATTTCAACTACGTAGTAACACATGTAGTCCAGTATTCCAGCCAGGAAGAAATTATCTCTGAAGATCAAAGCAGATGATAGATAATACAAGCCATTTTCAAAAATTATCCTCATATTGTAATATTATGCAGTACGTCAAAAATTATTTTTGTTATTGTAAAATGATACAATTCTTGTTTCTAACATTTTAAATATTAATTGAGACCTACTAATATTTTGTGAGGTATTCATTTATTTAATAATCAGCTTATTCTTATTTTAAATATTTTGTACAACTAGTCAAGTGCATGCGGGGCAAAGTGGCTGGGGAAAGTGAAATAGTTAATTTCTTTAGCTTATTCAATCATTTACTAAATCACTTACCTGTTTATTTACTAATTAATTAATTCATTCACAAGTATTCAATTAATCAGTCAGTTATTCATTCTTTCTTTCAATTATTTTCTTATTTATTCAATATTTCATCATTCATATATCAATTCTTAATATTAACCAATTGATTTATCCATTCTTGCATTTACTGTTTCATTATCTATTCAATTATTCATTCGTTCGTTTATCTACTCATTCAAGTCATGAAAAATATTTTTCATAATCAAATAGAAAGTGTTTCATGAGGAAAATATTTCATTTTTCACTTTGCCACATGTATTTTTTAATTTAAAAATTTCCAGTATTTTTTCAGGTTAAAATTTACTGCTGAAAATAAAAACTAAAGTTTCAATGCAATTTTTATTATAAAATACAATGTTAATTCTATATGTACTTTAATTTCAAAAATAAAATTTCTATTTATTCATTTTAAAAAGGTAAGTTATCTTACCTTTTTCACTTTATTCCACATTCTCCTACGTGCAATTTTACTTCCAAACGCGATTTTCACAAAACGTAAATTTTAAAAACTCGTGTTCCCTTTTTTAGAAACTGAAATTGTCACTACATCTTATTCATATTTTAATGATTATACTGAAGTCAAATTTCTGCTTTAGGACGCACACTTTTTCATAAACAGCTGTTTTTATGTCCAAAAGTGCTCTCTTTTTTTCATTTAAAAAGTGAATCTTGATTTAAATTTAATAAGTTATGAAATAAACAGAATTGCCTCAAAATTTCACTTAAATATACTCTTCGATATATCTTGAAAATGCTGTGAAAATTGTAAGTTTCTACCATCAAATCTGTTTCAGAAAAAGTACATAAAGTTTAGTATTTTCGTGTAAAGATACCAACTCCCTTTAAATTAGTATGTGGCCACTTTTATTTTCAATAATTTTGAAATTTTCATCGGCTTTCAATATCGAAAAACGTTTTTCATATGAAAAGTTGCCTTAATCAGAAGTTTTTCATTTCAATTAAGTGTTTCACTATATACAAAACTGCAATGTTTAAAATTCCAGGTCCCCAAAATAGTGCTTCTCATGGGGAGAGTAGAGAGGGGGGATAAAGACGAACAGCAGATAAAAACAATAGATTAGATGACATAAGGGATCCAGTTACCTTTTGGCTGGTTGGCTAGCAGATGACGAAATGAATGGGTCGTCTGACGTGGGAGGTTGCAGTCCTCCGCTCTCAGGTGGTCTCGCAGTTACCCAGACCATTAACAAATTGCCCTGCTATCTCTTATGACGCACAAAATCCTAAGGAAACTTGAGAATGCAGTATAATAGACGGTCGGTTTTATGTTCCAATGTGAGTTTGGAGACATTGGTTATAATTATTCATTCATGTTGCGATTGGAAGTTAGCATCAATATTTAAAAATCCTTTTTAAATGTTTGAAACAATCTTCAAATGGCTTTCCAAAAAAGTTCAAAGTATTTTTTTCTCTTGGTATTGAGAGTATTCTTTGCGTAACAAATTGCTACGAAAAATGATTTTATTAAGGGTGTCTTTGACACATTTCGATTTTTTTTTTTTATTAAATACTTTATAATTTTGAAATTTTTTGAACTGATTCACCATCTATTTAATAAGTATATATATTTTTTAATTTTATTTTTTTTAATGGGGTTGCTTTAAATTGCTATAAACCTCAAAATACTCTTGGTCAATTTTCAATTTTTTTTTCAAAAAAGTATGCACAAATATCTAAGTTTTAATTTGTATTCAGCGATTAGAAAAATATTAATTCAATAAAAAATAAAAAATATTTGAAGAAAATCTTCGAAAAATTCGAGGGATACATTTTTTTTTTCAAATTCGCCGAATAAAAATTAGAGTAAACTGTTTTAAAAAGATATGCTCCAAAATTCATTACTTGATCGGCTCCTGACTTATAAGAGTTGAATGGAAGAAATCGGGAAAAATTGCATCATGGAGAAAAACGCGTTTAAAATTTTAAAGTTACATGAAATATTAGTTAAACGCATGCAACAAAAATAATTATATCTTACGTTCTAACTAAGATAGAAACAATATTCAAATGTTCTTTTAAGCAAAAGAAAACGGAGTAATTTTTAAAATAATAAAAAAAACAACTGCAAAATTTGACGATTTTTGTGTCTATGACCCCTTTAACTGTATCAGAAAAATGCTTTCAACTGCGCTCAAGTATATGTAACGATTTTATGTTCCAACCGTCTGTTTGAAGTCGGTGATTGTAATATTCATTTCATATTTAAGGCAGTGAGAAGCAAAGGATTGTAAGTGACAAAATTAAGAATTTGGAGATAATTTGTACAAATGGTAGAAGAACCTCTCCTCTGTTTTAGGGCAAGAAATAGTACAGTGATGGTTAAAAAAATTGCATCACCAGCGTCGGAAAGGAGAGGAATACCATCCCGACTGCATTCAACACACATTCAAGCATCCCGTCTCCCAGATGATTTGGGGATGTATCAAGGATTTGGTGGGCTTCACTTTGTGCAAGGAACAGTAAACGCGCAGGTGTATATTGAAATTTTGGAGGAGAAATTGCTTCCTACTATCCGGGATCACTTTACTTCAGTTGCAAACGTCATTTTCCAGGATGATTCTGCTCCGTGTCATAGGGCAAAACTGGTAAGTAACAATTTAAAAATCTTTATCCTGCCATTAGACTTAAATTGACATGGGGTTAAGTAATTTTTCCTATAAACTCACGCGCAGGTTCAGAAATGGAAAAATGAGCATAGGGTCAGCAGTTTGTCTTGGCCCGGAAACAACCCCGATCTATGTAAACAAGTATCGGATTCCTGCTGTTAAATGTTTATTTCAAAAGTTTTGCAGAATTTCACATACATTCATTGTTAATTGGTCGACAAACACTTCTCACATAATACCATTGTTGTGAAAGTGCGAGGATGGTGCATTTTTTTTTTTTACCAGCACTGTACTAGTAGCTCTAGTGGGTGCTGCTATACAGCATGATTTAGAAAACAATTTCAGTGAAACCCTACCTAGGATCTTAGCTTTAAACGCGTTTTACTCGAAACAATAAAAAGTTCACTTGACTCTTTTGCTTTTCACTGCCTTATTTGAAGTTTTTAATGAAAGATTGAATCAATATTTCAAAAATGCCCCAAACTATTGCCAAACGAAGTTGCGAAAAGATTTAAAGTGATAGTTTATTTGCTTTGTGAGTAGTACTAGTTGCGTAGAATATTGGCCAGAAGTAAGTTTTATTATTTGCAATTGAAAAATGCTTTGGACTGGGCTCAAAAATATGCAAATTTAGGTAATTTGCCATTTAAAATCAGTTTTACTTTTAATCAGTTGCAAAAATCTCTTGCTTTCCAAAATGATTACTTTTCTAGTTTTAATGAATACTGAATAAATTGGCCAATAATGGTTTGTGAGATCAAGGACGCTTTTAACACTCTGACTTCCAAAGAAGTTCCTAACTTTGACTGCTAAAAAAGTTACATGCTTAGAAACATTGCAGGCTATATATTATCTGCTGTATCATTAAAAATAAATCTAACATGTTTAATATATATATATATATATATATATATATATATATATATATATATATATATATATATATATATATATATATATATATATATATATATATATATATATATATAAATTCATTTGGTACACAATGGGGCAACCACGGCAATGACCAACTTGGGTTTTATTGCTACTCCTCTCCCGTTAATGGGTGACGTGTGGTACCCCTACAATACCCATACGAACTGTTTGTGACTCTAGACGCGGTGGATTCAGATATAAGATCTGGTCCAAGGCTTCCATTGCCCAGATTATTTACACACCAAAAGCCGTTAAACACATACTACCTGTTCAAACATCCGTAAGGGGTGAAAAGGGGAGATTTAGCGTAACCCAGGCCGCACCGTATGGAAGTCCCAACCTGTACGGCCTTATGCATCTAGTATCATTCATTCGCCTTCAGAGTAATCATATTCTTTATTAATGATTACTCTGAAAGCGAATTCGTGTACACAGGGAAGAAACAATACTTATTTTTTAGTCTTCAGAGTTTTAAAGATAACAGTGTGGCTTATAACCTGCATTAGCATATACCATAGAAACCTGATAAACAAAGTTACAAATAAGTATATAGATATAATATTTTAAATGCCTAATACTTTAAAAGGTTTAAAACACCTAAATTGGTTATCGAACGACTGAAGATTGAGTATTGTTCATGGGTGTGGAAATTATTTGAACAACCTTCCAACAGTAAGGCAACAGAGTGGTGTAGTGATTAGACGCTGGTCTTTACGGCCAAAAGCGCGGGTTCGGTTCCGACTCCAGTCAGTTGATTTTCAAAATGCAGAAAATTGACAGCGTCCATGTCGTCTGATTATGCGTCATGTAGAACATCCTTTGAGTGCCCGTTTGCCATGGAGTATATCTTGGCAAATTTAAATTCCTAGTGCTGTTTCGTATCAAATAGAGCGCAGTTACCTCCATCAAGTGAGGAAACTAGGCGTCAAAATTCTCGTGGCAATGACGTCCCACCGAAAGAGTGGTTGCTATGCTGGGGTATCGCACTAGGTCTGCAAAAGGTAGTGCTTCTACCGCAGTCCCATTAGAAAGAAAAAAAAACCTTTAAAATAGTAATTGAAAAGAATTTTTGCTTTCGCTGTTAATCTATGTTTGAGCTTAATTGTTATTCATACTACCATCGGTGTCTGATTATGACAAATGCTAATTACTTTTGCAGAGATAAAAGTAGGCATCTAGGTAATTTATCTCATTCAGAAGATTTATTTTCTGAATTTAAACTTACTTTATTCACAATCTTCCGCATGGTCAAGTACTTAACATGCTAATGTGTCAAACTAGTTTCGTTTCACACAGCTTGTTAATGTACTCATGGAAGCAAAACAGAGTGAAAACCTATGTCCTTTTCAACTAACCACTGGATTCTTCTGAAATGTGGTAAATAACTCCTTCTGCAAGATCGCCAGAACACCCAAGCCGAATCATTCATTTAGCAGACACACGAAACGAGATCATCTCACGACATTCCGAGAGTTTAACACTCAACAAACGAAGCAATTTGAGAAGCCGAAGCTGTTGGCATTAGGTATTTATGAACGGTAATTGCATTCTAATCCAATTTGAATAAATACAACTCCTTTGCCTCGCGGGCTGCCTCCTCAAGATTTTGGAAAGCCAGATGCGTCCTCCGGCGAAGGAGTGGATATTTAATGGCGCAATCTTTTTATGACACAAGGGATGGGTGTGGCTCGGGTGGTTTTTTATTGGTTCTGTATAAAGATCTCTTCCAATCTGGTGCCTGAGTTTCCCCGATTCTTCCTTTGTCTACTTGAAAATCGCGAAAATTAGGCAGATTGTTTGCTTCGGAGATCAGATTAGCGGAGTCAAAATCACCACCTCTTTTCGTTACACTGTTCATATCTATTGACAGGTGTAAGTCTCTAGATACGTATCTTATTCCAAAGAGGTTTAGATACAATTAGTAGAGATAAAAATAATTTTTTCTATTTTTCTCTATCGACATACGTTTTACTAAGTCACATCATTAACTTCAATTTAGAGCAATTTTTCTTCTTTAATCCTAGTTAAATGCCTATCGTTTTACTTATACATGCATCGATATGTTTGCATCTAAAAGTAGAAATGCTTCTATTTCGTCAACCACAATCCTTTTTAAGGCTATTTTCATTATGGCAATTATTTTTATTAAGGCCTGGTTGAGTTTAATTCAAGGAGCAAAAATGCTTTAAGAAAGCAAAAATAATCTAAAAATTTAGCGTTTTGAAAATATTTAAATTAATTTTTAATCCTACATTTATATTTGGGATAGGGAGATTATATTCCCCGCATTTAAACATTCATTTATTATATTTTACTAATTATATTTATTATATATACTAATCTGAGATGGTCAAAGAGTTCATCATGCATATTAACATTTCACTGTAAAAAAAAAAAAAATCGATACGTTCCTGGAAAATAATGTGCAGTTAATATGCCTAATTTCTTGCAATAACATACCTGTCAAAAACCAGAAAAGTTTTCCGTAAATAGTAAATAAATTTCCTGAAATTAACTTCGAATTTTTCAGAAAAACTCAGAAACCTTCCTAATTAAAACCAGTAACGTTTCTGCACTGTTAAAAATTCAGGAAGATTTTCTGGTAATTGTTACTGTAAAATTGCATCGCCGACGCATCGCTGATTTTTACGGTAATTTATACCGGAGAAATAAGCGATCCCAGCGCCAACTGGTTCCTGTGGCCTACCGAGGAAACCGTAAAATTTTACAGTAACATTTGATTTTTACGGTAATAGTTACTGGCAACATGGATGCCAGTAACAATTACCGTAAATTTTCCGGAAAATTTTTAACAGTGTGGACAAACTCAGGAACATTAACTGAAGACTTAAATATGTATGTCACCTTCCTGATTTAGAAGGAAAGCTCCAAAAGCTGAATGACTGAGGTTAAGACGAAATTACAAGAAATTCCTACAAAGATCAGACTATAGAAAAATATCGGTTATAACAAACTTCTCTCCCCGTATCCAACTGAACTAAAATTTAACTAAATCTATTTTTAACTATTGCAGTGAAGCAGGGTTCGAAAATATGATATTTTTCAAACCATCGAAAATATCCGATATTTTGACATATATCCGATATTTTCAACCAACACAAACTTAAGTCTTTAAAATAGTAAATGCATCCTCAAATCACTCATTAATAATTATTACAATATGTAGACTTAGGTTTCTTTATTTATATTTAATATTTTATTTTACATTTTTATCAATTTTAATAGAGTTAATTTAGCATTTGCTGTTTTACTCATTTTTCTTCTATTAGCTACTTTTACGCAGGTATATAATTCAGAAATAAAAAATATGCATCTGTCACTGCACAGCCATAGGAAATTTCTTTTTCTGACCAACATGTAATATTTTATTAGGCACTTTTAATATAGTTAAAATTGTAACATTACTGATAATTTTATGAATATGAAACAAAAAAGAATTACTTTGCTGCATTAATGATGTATTAATACATCTTAGAAATATAGTACATAACTTTTTGGTTATGTTTAATAATAAATGAACAACACTGGTATGATTAATATAATTTTTACATTGAAAATACCGTAGTTGCAAAAATCGAAAATATCAAAATATCCTAATATTTTCAAAATAAATATCGGATTTATATCGTGATCAATATCATGATATATATCGACTGATATATACCGGCGAACCCTGCAGCGAAGTCAGGAAAAACGGAAAATATATTTGTAGTGAAACTGCAAATAGATTTTATGTTAAGTAAAGTTATCAAAAAAAATATTACGATTTCACTTCAACTTAACAGCTGATTCGGAGTTGTATTTCAAAGGAAATGTTGAATAGATATTCAAACGCAACAAGCAACGAGAAAATTAAAAATTAAAAAAAAAACCGACCGAGTCGCAACTGTAGAAACAAGAGGGAAAATTGAAAAACCTTTCAAAAACCTTAAATTATTAAAAATCAATGTCAAGTATTTTATTTGCTATTCAATAGAAACTGGCAACAGATAAAAATTTTAAATCATTGCATTTTATTTCCTTGTCGGCCAACAATGAATTCGGTTATCAATCGCGTGAATCAAGTTTAAGCCGTTATTAAAATCTGCTTTAAAAAAACGTCATAATTCGAACTCTATGAAGCATGAAAGTTCCAAACCCATTCTATCAGACGCGGAAATTTTTTTCTTTATTTTCGTATTAAATTTAAAAAATTTTAACTATGTTTTCAGTGCAAAAAGTTCGAAAAGCCTTTCAGAGGTTTTTAAATAATATCTTCATTAATTAATGTCATCCAAAGATGCAACCTAGCTAAGAAAACTTTCGATCAACTCTCCCCTTTAGATTTTTTTTTTTTTTTTTGCAAAATCGGTCCATTTGTTTAGGCGCTAGAGTGCCACACACAGATACACAGACACGTCAAACTTATAACCCCCTTCCTTTGTGTGTCGGCGGTTAAAAACAGAATGCCAATATCTAGAAGTTGAAAAATTAAATTTTTAGCTCATCAAGTTAGGTTCTGACCTTTCCTAACGGATCATTTCTCAATATCTTGAATTACAATTCATCGTACTTAAACGTCAAAAATATTTTACGGTATTACCGTGCCGTTCTTTAAAGAAGCATCTTCTCTGAACATCTTAGAAGAGCATTTTTTTCTTGTGAGCCTTGTCCGTATTATAAATTAATTGCACAAAATTTAACTTATTATACCACCATAACATGGACCTGGATGACACGCTAATGCCATTTCTTAATTTTCACCGAGAAAAAAAAATAAGTTTCAATAATTCCTATAAAAGCATTAAACTACGTACAGCGCTGGCCAAAGGTTTTTTTTTTTTTTTTGTTTTTGTACACTGTACTAAAATATTATTTATTTTACTGTTAAAGTACAGTACATACTGTACACTGATTATTACGTTATTTTAGCATAATTAAATAATTGCAGGTGGCAGCACTGTCTGCTTTGTTTATGTTCTTTGTTTATGAAACCTACCAGGAACATAACCTCAATCAGCTTTAACAGTTCATTAGTTCTTTTAATTAGTGTGTTCTCTTATATTTGAAGATAGTTTTAGGTAATTAGTGAGTATGTGTATGTGACTATATATAATAGTGAGTATAAACATTTGTTTACCTCCTTTTTTAAAAAGTTAAGAAATGGTGTAAACCTTGTGAAAAGTATGCCAAAAAGATTTAAAATGCTCATCAAGAACAAGGGAATGCATACTAAATATTAGATCATTATTTCACTGTTCGTTAATGTGTCTATAGTTATGTAATCAATAAAGAATTTGCTTTTAAAGCAGTCTTAGTCTAATAATTTGGCCAGCACTGTATAATTAAGCTGTAATTGATAGGCTCGTCTTAGAGTTATTTGAAATTAATTGCTACGTTAACTTCGTTGTAGTTAATTATATAATTGCCATCAAATTATTGTATTTTAAATTTATGTCAATTGAAATGTTATGTGTAATTATATGTAAAAGGTTTCGTGGCGAAATTTCAAATAAATTGAGTGAAAATTGCTGTTTGAATTAGCACATGAAATCTAAAACAAAAGGATAACTAACTGTAAACTATTAAGTTACAAACAATATTTCTATCAAATTCAAATATAGACTTAGATTTAAGCAGAAAACTGCAAGAAGTTTGAACAAAGCTTTTTTGTTATTATTGCTAGTGCCAAAGATGCAATATATAATTTAGTAATAATCAAAATACTCAGTGAAGAATTATTTAGAGAAAATAATACGTAAATGTAGATTTGCCTGTACGTATTTTTATCATGAAAGTAGAACCAGCGCATAAAATAAAATTTAAATAAAATTTTATCAGCATTTGATTTGACCGAATGCAATATAAAATTACCGATACAATTAAAAGAATTTGCTTTTAAAACAGTCTTGGTCTAATAATTTGGCCAGCACTGTAGTTATCTGAATGGTTTTTTTTTTCTATCAGTCAAAAGTATTACTTTTAGTCACTCAAGTTGAAAGCAAAAAAAAAAAAAAAAAAAATAACATGGAGGCAGGAAAAATCTCATTTTCAAAATGTTTAATTTTCAATTATTTTTTTTAATGTTTGATTTTTCAAATAAGGCATGGTCTTTATGACGTCACAAGGGATGAACTTAGGCGCGCTACTCCACTGGGGCGCTAAATGCTTACACTTTCTGTCTACCGCGTTTCCACGATATGGTAATTAAGAAAGAAGCTAATTAAATATTGCTCTCTACGCTTGTTATCAACCATATCGTTGCCAGTACATGCGAGTAAAGAAATGAATTAAATATTGAGCTCTGCGCTAATGGCATTAGTGAATGCATTTCATCAATTGTGATGTCATGTGCAGAAGCATAAAAAAGGAAAATAAATCTGCTCACCGATTAAAATAATTTGTGACAAACAATAAACTTTGTCAAAGATTGAAAAAAAAAGGTCAAATCCTATGTTTTTTAGCACGCTCTTTCAGAAAAAAAATTCTTTTAAAATTTCGGAAATTTCACCATTGTTATTTGAGTCATGTTTTGATTCATGTGATTTGTTTGACATCTTTTCCGCATAAACTCCCAAGTCACTCATCTGTAAACAAAAAAAAAAAAAAAAAAATACGGAAGCAAACAGATTTTCAAAGAAAATTTTTCACGACATCTAAGAATAATTGGTGACTTATTGATAGATAAACAGTCAAAATATTTTGATTTCAAAGTTCATTGAAGCTTTTTGATAAATAACAAAAATGGGATACATTTTTTTAAATTTCATTATTTTACTGTAAAAAATAATTCGGTAACGTTCCTGGAAAATAACAGGCAGCTAATGTGCCCAATTTCTGCCAGTAACATATTTTGCCAAAACCAGGAACGTTTTCTGCTAAATATCAGTAACCTTTCTGAAATTATCCTTGAAACTTTATGAAGAATTAGGAAATCTCCCCTGTAATTGAAGTGTATAATTGAAGTGTCATTTCTCGGGAACCTTCAAGAAAATTAGGTAAGTTTAATGTAATTGATTAGAACCTTCATCATTTACCAAAAAGCTCCAAGAAGTATTACATCAGCCGTGACAGAATTGCAAGTAAGAACCCAGCATCTCCCTTACCCCCGAGCTGAAGCCGATACACTTAATAAACACGCTCAGTCAATCTTTAAACTGGTAGTAAAAAATATTTTTTACAGCAGTGAAAAGTCTGAATTAGTACATCTTTTAGCAAATTTAGGATTTTTTTTTTTTTGACAAAGCTGCTTTAATTTCTCAGGAAGTAGAGGAAAACCTGTGAAATCCCGAAACGCTCCACCAAAATAACCAGCAACGTTTCGGGAATCTTTTCCTTGTTGTACAAAACCCTTTTTCCTGCTAAAATCCAATATATCTTTAACACTTCAATTATTTTTGGTTATTTCTTTGTTTTTCACTTTTTTTACGTCCAACTTTTTTATAAGATGCCAGAGGAGAACACTAAAAAGTTTCAAATGAGCAATCAAGAAACCTTTTTTTTATGACAAAATGTCGAGAATTTCTCTTCGAAGAAAGATTTCTTCACTTTACTGTTATTTATCATAATTTTTTAAAAAAAATAGTGATAATAAAAAAGCATGTATTGTATATGCATCAGAACAGAGATTTATTGCAGAACAATATTGTAGATAAACGTTTTTGCCAAGTTTTAGAGGAATACATATTTTACTAGAGCTACAATCATAAGTTAAAACCTTCGAAGACATGCTCTCCAGAAATTCATTGAAGAAAAAATAATTCGGGTAAAAAATAGTACATTTACCCTTTATTAGCCATAGAACGCGATAAAAGTGAACTTTTAGCTTACTCTCTTTTTCTCATTTTTTTTTTTTTTTTTTTTTGAGAAATCACGATTGCTTATTGCTTTCATTTACTGTTTTTGATGTGCTATCATTTTATTTTCCCTGCCAGCACCATCTGCAGCATCACCGTCGACCGGCTCCTCACGATGCTGGCTCCTATAGCGAAAGCCATCTCCAGGTTGCGTCAAGATGCTACACTTACACGCATACATACACGCACATACACACACATACAAACCACATACACACACGCGTACACACACATACACAAACACACACACAAACACATACACACACAACTACCCACACAGTCATGCCTGCACACAGACATAAACACATATGCCTACACACACATACACGTTCATCCCTCCCCCTACCACAAAAACTCATACTCACCAACTACCCACACTCATACCGGCACACAGACACAAACACACCGCGCCTACATACACACACACACACTCGTGATTGCGAAAAACATAATTTGAATTCCAGATGTCAAAATTCAATTTTTTTTTTTTTTTTTTTACATTCTGAACTGTCACGTCACTTGTACGTTTTCTCTCGCGATACGCTCTTTTTCTTTCTGTGCTTGACTTAGGCATATTCACAACATAGCTGTATATTTTAATGAAGAAAAATAGATTATAAGCAACGAGAAATCCAAAAAATACTCGAAATCCACTCTTAAACTGTTGCCAAAAACAATAAAAAATATTAGTACTTATAAAGTTAATTTTGTTAATAAAAGTTAACAAACTTATTTCGAAGCGGAAACATTTAAGAAATGCGGATTACGCATTTAAACTGATGACTTGATTTTAATCAAAGAAATCTTCGAAAACTTAAGTTTCGCTTTGAAATTTATTTGTTAAATCATTGTTTTTTAGCATATTTCAAAAAAAAAATAAAAGTAATTTAACTTTATAGTTTTATTATTTTTCATTGCTTTTGGCAACAATTAAAAAGCAACTAAGTTATTTCCGTCACACAAAAGTTACGAATCAGAATTTCAAAGTCCTCACATAAAGCGTTTTCACTTCAAAAAATTTCAGATTAAAAAAAAAATTCTTTTTTAGCTATGATTTCAGATTTTACGTAATTGCAACCAGTAGCTTTTCGCATCTTCAATTAACAAACCCACTAACAATCTGTCGTAATCGAACCTTCCATAAAAACATACTAAGCGACGATAAGAGTGACCCATTATATCCAATGTTATTAAGAAAATTCTATTAAAAATACAAACACGTGCACAAGTTTGGTAGAGCTATAAAACTGCTCTCTGGCGGGGAGAAAAGAGGGTGGTTACAACACATTGAAGAAAATATCCCGAGAAATATTATAATTACCCCGCACTAGAATGACTTGCATTTCGTGGTTCGACAAGAAAAAAAAAAATAATAGTTCTCAAATGAAATACAAAAAGAGATTGGCTAATTAATTGCTTTTTGCTGTTTTTGGCGTGGTAAACCACACCGGACTGCAAAGTCATTATTTTTCGTTACATATTTCTGAAGTGAAGCTATTGGCAGTTGCGGCGCACTGGCAAGATAAAGTGATGTTTAATGATTGGGTATGATGCCTTTATTATGCACTTGGCGTTTGAAATACCTGCCTCCGGAAATTGTGTTTTAAAGAGAGAAAATAAGCCAATGGAACATGCATCCGTGAGGTCAATCGAGGCTCAGGTAGCACTTTGGAAAAGCATAATGAAGCTATGCTTATGACTTAAGCATGCGCATTCATTTAAGTTACCACCAATGCTCTCGGAGCATTGAACTTTGACGATTTGAGCACGAAGCAGGGTTGCGGAGTCGGAGTCGGACTGATTTTGCGGGTAAAGAGGTCGGAGTTGGGAGTCGAAGGATTAAAGTTCCAACGGTCGGAGTCGGTCATTTTCCCTCGAAGTCCGCAACTCTGCGGGGTGCTTGTATAGTCGGAGTTAGTGTTGGAATCGAAGATTCGGAAGTCGGATTGATTTTGGGGTAAAGATTCGGAGTCGGGAGTCGAAAAGTTTTAAAGTTCCAATAGTCGGAGTCGGGATCGGTCATTTTCCCTCAAAGTCTGCAACTCTGCCAGCACTTGTGGAATCGGAGTCCGGATTGATTTTGGGGTAAAGGAGCAGGATTCAAAGGTTCTAAAATTTCCGGAGTCGGTCACTTTCCCTCCGACTCCACTGCATTGATAAGCGGGCTGTCGTGGCCTGATCGGTAACGTATCGGATTTGTGACCGGAAGGTCACGGGTTCGATCCTAGCCGGACAAAGATCCACCATCTTCATTAATGGTGACTGGGAGGCGTTAAATATGCTCGTGGACACAAAGTCCTCCCAAAGGAAACGATACCTCTGGGGGTGCTGGACCAGCGAGTGCTCGTTTTCTGTTCTGGATTAAAAAATCAGAGCTATCTTCAGGGCCCCCATCTAACTGGTTGAACCAGAAAAAGAGTGGTAGGTACGAGGGACCCTGGAGTAAAAAGTGAAAGTGACCTGGTAGGCCAGAAATACATTTACATAGCTTTTATCTTTTAGAAGTAAAACAATTCAGCTAGCCTGTTACATTTAATTACATTTTGTTAATTAATTAATATAAGTGTATTTAAGAATACCAGAAAATTATCAAATGTTGACCGGCCAGTTTATGAACAACCGCCTTTGAATAAACATGGTTAGTAATTTGTTTAAATAATGTTTCAAAATTCGTTTCTTTGATAAATCGGCTACAGTAACTTCCTTCTACAACAGTGATGTGCCCACTGTACAGACATTTCAATCCAGAGTCCCCCCGTACCTACCAATCTACGGACATCTCGTCTCGGAGACCACTGTTCCTATTAAACAAATCTATGGACTGCGGGACTCATCCGGATAGTGAAGACAAACCGTTAGCCCTTTGTTTTGTAAAATATTGGAAAATCGAAAAGCACGATTAGTAACAATGCTACAAATTTGGAGCCAAAAATTCAGTGATTGGTTCCCGAAAAACGTGCATTTAATAAAACTAACATCGAAGAATTTATAACAATAATTATTGGTCTGTATTTTTTTTACTTTTCCATATTTTCCCATGTTATTTATAAAAAAAATGAAATATTTTGAAAATTTATATTGTGGATCTTGCCCACGAGAATGATTTTAATTTGAGGTGAGACTCTTGGTCAGAAAAAGGTTGGACATTACTATCCTACTAATTTCAAAAACAGGAATGGCCAGAAAATATTGTGTTCGACCACTGGTTGGGGGTGTTCATTTACTGCATCAGGCACATTTTCTTTAAATTAAAACTGTGTTTTAAAGAGAGAGATTAAGCCCAGGGAACATGCATCCGTGAGGTCCAACAAGACTCAGGTAGCACTTTAGAAAGCAAAATGAAGCTATGTTTATGATAAGCAATAAACATAAGCATTTGTTTAAATTACCGAAGTTTTAAGAGCATTGAATTTTGAAGATTTGCATAAAAAATAGCAATATATTTACAAAGCATGTATCTTTCGGAATTAAACAATTCAGCTAACTTTTTGAATTTAATTATGTGGTTGATTAATCAATCTAATTGAAATTGAAAAAGAGACCCCCAGTAACTAAAGTTGTCAATATTATTGTCTTGTGGTGACAGCAGGGGTGCACCGATTAGTGGTCACGGAAGGTCAGAGTGAATTCGACTGCCACTTCCTAAAAGTTTCTTGATTTGACAAATTTTTGCTGATGATTCGGCAAGATCTTAAGATTTTTAGGCAAAATAAGAAAACATTTGGAGACGGTATTGCAATTATGCTAATTTTCTTCAATCCTTAAAATTGTTTTTTCTCATTCGGTATAAACGGGAATTATATTCTGCAAATTTAGAATACCCCCTTCCAAAAATATTCTTACTGGGTGCCCCTAGTTGACTGGTCAGTGATTGAACTCCCGTCTTCGATCGAACACAGTTCGCAATTCTCATATATGTAATATGCGAATTCACTGGTCGAGTAAGGCTGTGGTCATCAACAAAAAAGTTCTTCCCCCCGGGACGATATTTTGATAATTATGTCTCGGTCATGTTTGACATGCAGGGAAATGCTTCATTGTGAGAAGGCTGTACTGAATCCGGTAACTTAACTGTTTTACTGGTAAGACAGAGGAATGAAGAAAACCAAAAAGGAGTCAACAATGAACGCTATCAACTGGAGTTTAGAGTTAATCCACTGGAGCTAGGGTTAAAATGTCAACTATCAAAATATCACCAAACAGGCCAAATTACTTCGTTCAAATGTAGAAGCAATTTGCAACCGTCATACCTTGACGGGCGATTTTCTAGTTTGTGTAAATAATAAGGAATCAAAAGTCGTTTCTTTGATGAATTGGCAACAGCAACTTCTTTCTACACAATGGGGTCGGTTTCCGAAATTGACCAAAAATATTTATTGTTAAGCGGTCGTTTTTTACAACATATTTTATCAAAATATATTGTTTTATGTCATTTGTGAATGGGATTTTTTTTAATGGAGTCTTAATCAAATACATGGAGGCTTAAAACTTAAAAAATACTTTCTAATTTTTATAGTTCTGCCGCAGATTCGACTTTTGCGCATAGTACGGCAGTCGGTGCATTGAACTTGAAAGATTCGAAATTGAAGGGATACAGTCACAAAACTTAGGATTCAAAATTAAACGATTCGGCTAATTTGTTTTATTTCATTGTGTAGTTGATTAATTAATCTTCCTGTGCTTTAAAAGTGGAGTACACAAAAACGAAGGGATTTAACAGGAGAGTGCCTACAAAACGGAAGTTGCACCAAAACCATGTAGATCGCCGAATGAGTGATCAGTCTTTGAGTAAAATAAGTCCAAGTGTATAACTGTAGAAATAGAAGCATTAAAAAGAGTTTTAAACTCAGAAATCAGCAGTTCCGAGGCTAGTGCAAAATCGTTATAGTCTTAAAACAGCCATTTTCTGTGTCTTAAACTCTTTTTATATACACGTTGACTTGTTTTACTAATTTCTTAATACAATGTTTTTCAATTGCATTTAACAAGTTCTTAATTCGTTTAAAAATACTGACGATACCTTTTAAAGCAATTCTGCCGGTTCCAACATATAATGTTCTATTAAGCGGGGGTATTTCATTACGCGAGGTAATGCTTTTTACCTGAATTGATATCAGTACTAAATATAGTAAATGTTATATGAATTATTATACAGGTACATACGCATTTTACGCGGGAGTTACATTCCACGGAAATGCTGCATAAATCGAAACCGCGGTGGTACATGTTTAAAACTCATATCAAATTGGTGTAATTACATGTTTAAAATTATTTAATAGCATCTTCAGTGCGCATTTTCTTGGTTATTGGCAATAACACCCAAACCTGTTTTTGTGCGGGTTTTTTTTATGCGCTCAATGAAAATTTTACACAAATTGGGACTACTCCAATTGACTAACCAATCTTTAAAACGAGTGCTTAATAATGTAATTTTGAGCGTTTTTACTTCCTTTCACAATAAAGGAAGTATTGCATTCGCGAAAAATTTTTTCATTCAAAAATCGACCTTAATTTCCATTTTGCTCACCCCGAATGAATGTTGAGTTTTTTTTTTCGACTCGATCACTCGTGGATAAGTGCCTAAGAACGTGAAGACACGTGAAATATCCATTTTGACGATTTCCGAGTTAATTACAACGAGTTTTCTCGTGACGTCTGTATGTACGTATGTATGTGCGTATCTATGTCGCATAACTCAAGAACGGTATGTCCTAGAAAGTTGAAATTTGGTATGTAGACTCCTAGTGGGGTCTAGTTGTGCATCTTCCCTTTTGGTTGCATTCGGGTGTTTCTAAAGGGGTCTTTCCCCTCTTTTTGGGGGGAAATCATTGTTAATTTCGATGTAAACACAAGTGGTGTTACAATTTGGTGGACACTTGGCAATTTATCGGCAGTCTTTTGGTCGCCAATTTTTGTCGCCAACTTGGCGACAAATTTCGCAAATTTATTTTTAACCTGGTTTCAGTTTGGCCACTGTTGGTAATATTTAGAGAGTAAACTATTGAATCACATAAAAACCGCCAATAATGAGAAAATGACATTAAATTGGAGTAAAAGGAAGTCATGTGATGCACACGCCAGCTCGTTTTTTTTATGCGGTCCCCTATCTACCGCACAAAAACAGGTTTGAGTGTACAGAGTTTCAATTTGTTCTTATGGTATTTTAGAAGATTAAATTTGGTATGCTAACAAATGACAACACGATGCATTCAAGAATCAAAATTTATTTTATTTGACTGCAAAAAGCAAAGATATTCCCATATATATCTCACTGAAGAAGACTACTTTTCATCGGCCTTTGAAGACTGGCCCATCTCCCAGCTTTCGTTTCAGCCAACAGAGATCCGCGAGGCATTTGAAAAAGAGAAGAATCTGGAGAAGCCGATGACTTTATCTCATCAGATGGTAGCCGAAGATAAATCAGAGCATCGTTTGCGGCGTAAAATAAATCGGCTGCGCGCGACCCTTTCTGATAGCCCGTGCTAGAGAAACAAGCGAGGTGTGGTAGTTTGTGCTTCATCATTAAATTTTAAAGCATTTTCTGCTTCTTTTTTTTTATCACTTTATTTGAGTGAAGAACTTCTTTGGGTCATTATATTTGAAAAAGCAGAAAAATGCCAGCGGCTGTTCTCGAAGTAAAATTTAAAAAAAGAAAAACCTTATTTTCATTCGCTTTGGGGAAAAACTAACAAGCAATAATCGTCTAAAAGCAGGCTCTAAATGATGCAAGACCCAACTATGGTAACTTAGGTTGTAACCAGGGTTTGATTTCAACGGAAACTCACAGAAGTTTAACTTTCGTGAGCATGATTTTAAAAAATATTGCTAAATCCAGGATAATTTCCCCTATCTTCATTAAAGACAACCTAAAAATGCCTTTTTATGTCTGAAAATTCGGAAAACTTTCGAAGAAATGAAAAATTACCCCTCCCAACGTCTTAACGAAAGGATGGTAAGCCAAAGGGTGACCAGTGTTCCTAAGATCACTCCCAAAAAGTAGATATTTTTTCTTCACAAAACGGCATTATTGCAATGCAAATCATGTATCTGCAGTTCTACTGACTGGTATGCAATGCAGTGCTTTAACTTATTCGCAACTCCAATAAACTATAGGGTGCGCTGCAGCCACTGTCTGATGGCAGATAAAAAAGGTAAAACAAACAAATTCCGTAACTTATAACTTACTTTGACGCTTAGTGAATGACAGTAATTTTTCATCGTGTTTGTGGGAAGCTTTCTTTTCTATTCTTCTGAAAATACATTACACTAAAAACTGTCTGAAACCTGTAATTTACCCCAAAGAAAACACGTGAAATGGAATGTTTTACCTTTTTCGCTAGCATTGTTAATCACCGCAAGGTAGCGTATTCGAGCTCTGGAGTTGCGAATGAGGGAGAGTACTTCTGATTTCCAGGTAAGAACAGATTTTAATTTACATTGGCTTAAATTCCTAAAACATTAAGTAAAAATTCGTTTTCTGAAAGATTATTTTTTTTATTGTGCTACATTTACTTCAGTTTAATTAAACTCCAATAAATTTAACAGATATATAATTTTACAACATGAAAATGGAGACCATATGCATGTTGAGAAAAAATACATAAACTAATATTGTATTGTAATTTTTAGGGCTCTTTTTGCATTACATTATTCTTTAATAAAAAAGATTGTTTTGCAACCTATTTGTAAAAACAAATCCAGAACAAGGGAAACTGTGACCGTGTAGAATTGAAAAAATATAAATTGTAATTTTGTTCGAAGTAGTTTCCTTGTAATTATTTCTTTCCTTTAAATTGAACATTATATTACTAATCTAGAAGTAGAGGCCATAGTGGCCTAATCGGTAACGCGTCAGACTCGCAACCAAAGGTTTCCGGGTTCAATGCCAGCCTGTGGAAGATATTCCGAGATCGTTAATGAGGACTGGGGCACGTTAATTATGTCGTGGTCACAGAGTTCTCCACGTAAACTAATACCTCTGAATGAGCTGGACCCGGGATTGCTCGGCTTCTGGTCCGGCTCAAGAAACAGATCTATCTCTTAGGGCTCCATGGAACCGGTTGAACCACAAATAGTGGTAGGTACACGAAGTAAAAATGATTTGTTTTTTTTTTCCGCATTTTAAGAGTGGCTTCCATGCCTGGGATTCCTTTGGAACACTGTTCTCAGCATGGAGTCCCACAAACTACAATTTTGTTAACAAAAACAATTAAATTTTATCATACAAAAAGTCGCACTTGTTATGTGATGCAGATGAGTGCAAACATTCAACTTAAAAAAAAATCAGCCAAACTCAAACGGAGAAAGAGGACGATTCAAAAAAGACAAAAATATTTGAGTCTGATTCCAATGATATTTTTTTTTTTTTTTGCAGTTTTGTAATTACGATAAAAGCTGCTATTAAAATACTGTTTAGTAAAATATAACAATCACAAAAAACATTTATGGCACTTTTACACTTTTTCCTTACCACAAAAATGCATTTCAGCGACACAAGTCAAACATATCTAACTAGACTTCTGAAACATAAAAGCATTGCTATTTGAGCCTTTTTACTTCCTTCTACAAACGAGCTGATGTGTGCATCACATGACTTCCTTTTACTCCAACTTAAAGATAATAGTACAGTGAAACCTGTGTAAGTTGACCACTTGCGGTGCACTACTTTAGTGGTCAACTTAAACAGGTGATCAACTTACAAGGGTGGTCAACTTCACAAGTTCTACTGTACCTCGGAGTGAGCAAAAAAACACTTAAAATACTTTCCTTCCAAGTCTGTTGCGAACCGAAGCAAAGAAAACGTTTTATACAGATTAATTTTCCCAATATTTGCAGTTTTGATGTAATTCAATGGTTAACTCTCTAAATAGGGCCAAATTAAAACCAGATTTTTAAAAAAAACGCCAAATTTGTCGCCAAATTGGCGACAAAACTTGGCGACCAAAAGCTTGGCGATATATTGCCAACTGTTTGCCAAATTATAGCACCGCTTGAGTTTACATTGAAATTAACAATGATTTTACCCCAAAAAGATGTAAAAGACCCTCTTTGGAACATCCGAATGCAACCAAAAGAGAAGGTGCACAACTAGAACTCTCTTGGAGTCTATGTGCCAAATTTCAACTTTCTAGGACACACCATTCTTGCGTTATGCGAGATACATACACACATACATACGTACATACGGACGTCACGAGAAAACTCGTTGTAATTAACTCGGGGATCGTCAAAATGGATTCATCAGGTGTCTATACGTTCTTAGGCATGTATCCACGTGTGGTCGGGTTGAAATAAAAAATTAATATTCATTCGGAGGCGAGCAAAATGGAAATTAAGGTCGATTTTTGAGTGAAAATTCTTTCGCGAATACAATACTTCCTTTTTTGTAAAAGGAAGTAAAAAGGAAGTACTGTATTCGTGAAAAGATTTCCACTCAAAATTCGGCCTAAATTTCCATTTCCCTCATCCCCGAATTAATGTTCAGTTTTTTTTCCGACACAACCACACATGGATAAGTGCCTAAAAACGTATAGACACGCGAAATAACCATTTTGACGATTCCCGAGTTAATTACAACGATATTTCTCGTGACGTCTGTATGTACGTATGTATGCGCGTAATTGTGTATGTATGCCGCATAACTCAAGAACGAAATGTCTTAGAAAGTTGAAATTTGGTACGTAGACTCCTAGTGGGGTCTAGTTGTGCACCTTCCCTTTTGGTTGCATTCGGGTGTTTCTAAAGGGTTCTTTTGCCCCTTTTTGGCGAGGGGGGGGAATCATTGTCAATTTCGATGTAACCTCAAGTGGTGTTATAATTTGGTGGACACTTGGCGATGTATCGCCAGTCTTTTGGTCGGCAAATGTAACGATTTTTTTTTAAATATATTTAGTTTTAATTTGGCCATTGTTGGTGATGTTTAGAGAGTAAACTATTGAATCACATTAAAATTGCAAATAATGGGTTACTGACATTAAACTGGAGCAAAAGAAAGTCATGTGATGCACACATCATCACGTTTAAGAATAAAACTGCACTACAAGAGGCGTGTAGCGAGGAGGGGGAAGATAAGTCTCTTCAGAGCCACAGGTTTTAAAACATAATGAAAATTTCTTATATAGTATGATCCCCGCTCCCCCTTCCAAGGAGTTAAGCAAGCACTAGAGTCTTACGAATTCAATGATCCTAAAAGAATGATGCATACATGAACCTTTGCGCCTTTAGTTCTGTACCTCAAAGCCAGATGGACGCAAGTCCAAAAATTGCGATTTTCTGTTTATTAGTGCATTGTATGCAGAAGCCTATTCCGCATCGCGCCATGTGAATGTATTTCTTTAAAAAAATCTTTTTCGATTTTTTCCCATGGTTAAAAGATCTCGCATCCTATCCTTTGCATGAGCCAGAAAAAAGTTTTTCTTTCTCCAGTAAAATTATCATAATGTGACTTACGTACGTTTCTCTGCCTCTGAGGTACTGAATTTGTGCCTAACTTAGTACATTATTGTGTATTCTTACAGTTATTTTATATATATATATATATATATATATTATACATCCGTACTTTTCCCGCATCTGTTTATTTTGCCTGTATGTTATAGCTTAATATTTCAAATAAAAAAAATAATAAAATGAACTTTAATAGGGAAATGTTACACGAAATTTTACTATAAACGCTGGAAACTTTTTGCCTGGCACCTAAAATTTCTTCTCAGTTCCTAAGATTTTACCATTTTTTCAACATCTGGTAAAAGTTATCATTTGCCGGTGAATATCAACAGTCACATAATAAAGACACCAGTGGAACACTGAATATCTTCGATGAATCACCGGTGAAAGTCGACATTCATTTTTTTTTTCGGTCTTTCACGGTAACAAATATATTGGCAATAGTAAAATACTAGTCGACCCGTGCGGAACTCCGCACTGTGCTTCGAATCGTTTCATAAGGCATTTCGCTCTTTAAGAATTTCAAAGGAAGAACATTATGAAGAAGAACCGAAAAAAAAAAAGCGCAGAAGAGAAGGTATGTAATTTAAACCCATCAGTAACAAAACCTCGTTAATTACAACGTTGTGATAATTTGATCATCGCTCACCTTTTGGTCGTACATATTTTCAATTCAAACATAAATATCATTAAAAGTGTGGCTGAGTAGTGACTCGTGAAAAAGTAATAATTGTGCATGTAAAAAAACAGGTTGTGGCAAACAGAGTCCTGCCCATGTGAGCATCTGACGGGAAAAAAAGAAATATTAAAGAGATATTTATTGGCACGGATTCGGATTGGCGCCATTCTGAGTAAGAGCCCGACACCCCAACAAACCTAGCAATTGCGCCTTCCTTTTCGAAAGCTATTCATTGAAGGAATGCGTAATAAAAAACAGCAAAAAAGCTTTTTGCCCAAAAAAATAATAATAATAATAATAAGATCATGCTTCTATGTTTTGTCATTAACCAGCATGATACGATTTAAAATTATTCGAAAAGCATGGAATTTGATTAAAGAATGACGAAGATCTCACGTAGCGATTGAAACGAACATTCTAGTAGGGCTCGACCGATGGCATTTTTTGGCCGATGGGCCGATGCCGATTGTTGGCCGATTGTTCAAAGATGGCCGATGGCCGATTGTTTTCCTTCAAATGGCCGATGGCCGATGGCCGATGGCCGATGCCGTTGGCCGATGGCAAAAAAAAGAAAAAAAAAATCAAACAGAAATAAATTGATAAAATTGTCAGGGATTTAAAAGATCGTTGATTCATTTCACTTTACTTCCGTTCTACGAATAAGGAATTGTAATCACAAAAAAAAAAAAAAAAATCAGATTTTGACCTAAATTTCTATTTTACGATCACCCAATTTAAACTTCACAAGTTTTTTCGGCACATCTGCTGTACATGCATATGTACCTAAGAACATATAGATGACCGAAATATCCATTTTGAACGCCTCTTCAGTTAATTATCGCAAATTCTCTAGTGATGTCTTCATGCGCGTAAACTTGCGTCACTCAAAAACTTTATGAAATAGTAAGTTGAAAACTCATATGTACGTATTATGATCTAAAAGTTAGAGGACAAGTTGTATAAAACCTTACCCTGAATAGTTCACATTACCGAAGCACATCGATCTACAAAGTAGTCGCCTATATATATACAAATTGAACATATAACTAAGATTTTAGAAAAAGATTGTAATGATGTATGGATTTAGGAACACTAAACATAATTAAAAAAACATTAAACTATGTTATTTAATCATTCCCAAAAGAAAAAATAATAATAATAATAAAACAATGAAACCTTCAACAAATTACGCAATTAAAGTGGAAAGATTGCACGTAGACATTTTTTAGTCATCAAATTAAACAAAAAAGGTAACAGATAAATTACAATATTAAATCATAATAGGAATATTTTTATACTTATTTAAAATTTATGAATGGAAAATTTTGCATTTTTCAGAAAACTAAAACAGTGACATAAATTTTGCTGAAAAAGAAAAAGCCATGAAAAGAGCGAGGTTCTTAAAACGCAGCTACAATAAACAAACTCAATATTTACACCAAGTTAATAACTGAATACATATACTACTTGATTTGTTGTTTGCACACATAATATTAAACAATTCGATTGTTTAATCTTTTATGAAGCTTTACAAACATGTTCAAATTAAATTGTTCAATATAACAATAATTTTCTGAAATTTAAAAAATTACATAATAGAAAATCCTTGAAACTTTTCCATAAGAAACGAAAATAAGTTATTCATTGATTTTATATAAATACATTAAAATAGTTACTTACGACAGAAAAAAATCGATCGCAAAAAAGATGGCGCATTACAAAATGGGGGGGGGGGGGGTCACCCTCTGATTTTGCAGTAACTCACACTTCGGCCCCAACCTCGGCCTAATTTTTTTCAGTACAGAACCGCTAAAGCCAACGCATTGGAAGAGTTTCTGAATCTATCTCAGCACTTCCGAAGAAAAAAATTCAAAAGTCTTTTCGATTTCCGAATTATGTCACCATTCAAAACGTCTTTAATCAATTTCTAACATTAATGCTCTAAATTCTTTCTAAACAATAGATAAAGTTTTTGAAAAAAAATCTCTAGTTTTATGAATGGTGTTAGTTTTAAACAACTCAAAAAAACAACTAGAGTTTAATTTCAAAAATTGAGGGATTGGGAGGAGGGACGCGCAAGTGTTCTTGGAAATTCAAAAAATAGTCGTAAAAAATAGAGTTCAAAATAATCATAAACATTGAGCAGAAAAACCCTTTCAAAACTTGCACCCGAGTTTGTTTTGATGTGCAGTGGCGGATTTAAAATATGGCAAATGTTGCAATTGCGCGAGAGGCACCATAACCATAGTGGCACCGTAGGAGTTACACTCTCAGAAATGGACTTTCAAATTTGACGAAATTTTCTTCGTTTTTGACGAAACCACTTCCAGGGATATGCTCCGAGCGAACATTTCGTCAAATTGAAGAAACTGCTTTTGTTAGTGGTTTGAGGATGCGAATTTCGTCAAATGTAACGAAATATTTCTTGATTCTAGTTTCATCAAATTAACAATCATTTTCGTAGTTTTGAGAGCATTAGTTTCGTCAAATTAATTTCGTCATATATGAGGATATTAATTTCGTAAATTTTTAAGAAAATTTATTTCCTTTTTTTTTCTTGAGCACATTAGTTTTTATTTTTATTTTTTAGAATGCAGTCGAACCTCGTTAATTCGAACACGCTTAAAACAAATAACTGCTGAAATGAACTTTTTTGCAATCCTTGTCTTATTGTTTATTGTTTTTTGGATAAAGCGAACCACGTTTTATAATAATCGATTTTAATGCTCCCTTTAAGTTCGTTATAACGAGGTTCGACTGTATTTTATAAGATTTGTGTGCGTGTGATCAAATTCTAACTTCAGAATCTTACCACCGTAGTTTTCCACTTTATTGCGTATAGTCACTTTCACAGGCCCGTTATTTACGGGGTCAGGGGGTCAATTGACCCCCCCCCCCTCCGTCTTGATTTTTGAACATTCATGTTTTTACACTTGACTGTCCGTTATTTTAGTTGGTTTTCTGTAAAAATTTTATTGAGTACTGGATCTTTGTCATATTTGGGAAAAAACTGAAACATCGGGTCTGCAGCCACCCCCCCCCCCATCAAAAAAAGACAAGTAATTGTTAAAAAAAGAGGCACATAAAATATGTCAAGCAAATTTTTATTTATGTAAAAATGCAAACAAACAACTTCTTGAAAAAGGTAAAACAAATCATTGCAAATTAAACTCCCCATGGTATCTAATTAAACCCCTCATAATGGGGGTTTTCCTTCAAAAAATCTAATTTTTGTCGGATATTTTCCAAATTAGGCACAGAGGTTCATTATTGGAGGCTCGGGAATTCACACAAGGTCGTTTATGCCCCTCTATGTGGGAGGCGGGGGGGGGGGACAGACAACCTCGCATTAGGGGTTCTCCGTATTAAAAAAAGTTTTTGTCCGATTTTTTTAAATTTGCCATAGAGGTTCTTAGATGCTCAAGAATCACGCAAGGTAGTTTTCATCACTTTATAAAGGGAGGGGGAGGGGGGGGGGTTCCTTGAAAAAATTCAATTTTTGTCGGATCTTTCCAAAATTTGGCACATAGGTTCTTTGATGCACAGGGATTCACGCAGGGTAGTTTTCGACCCTCTATGGGGGGGGGGGGGGCAACCCCTATAGGTAGTTTTCCTACAAAAAATCCAGTTTTTGTTGGATCTTTCCGAATTTGGTACAGAGTTTCGTTATTTGATGCTCAGGAATTCTCATAGGGTGGTTTTCTTTCCGCTATGGGGGGAAACCCCCATACGGGAGGGGGGTTCTTATAAAAAATCAGTTTTTATCATATCTTTTCCAAATTTCGAACAGAGGTCCTCTGATGCTCGGGAATTCACACATGGTAGTTTTCAACCCTCCATGATGGGGGGTGGGGGGGAGCAACCCCGCATTGGGGGTTCTCCTTATATAAAAAAAAGTTTTTGTCCGATCTTTTCTAAATTTGCAATAGAGGTTCTTTGCTGCTCAGGAATTCAAGGAGGTTAGCTTTCGTCAATGTTGGGTGGGTGGAGAGGGGGGGGGGGCAAAACCGATGGGGGTTTTCCTTGAAAAAAAATTCATTTTTTGTCGGATCTTTCCAAAATTGTCACAGATGTCCTTTGACGCTCGGGAATTCCCGTTTTCGTCCCGCTATGGAGTGGGAAACCACGTGTGTGTGTGAGGGGGGGGGGGTCGTATAAGAACCCAGTTTTTGTCTGATCTGTTCCAAATTTGGTACATTTGTCTTTTGATGCTTAGGAATTTTCATAGTGTAGTTTTCGTTCCGCTATGTGTGGTAAACCCCATAGGAGTTTTCCTTATAAAAATCCAATTTTCGTCGGATCTTTTCCAGATTCGGCCTAGATGTCCTTTGATGCTGGAAATCCACATAGGATAGTTTCCCATGGGGTAGTATTCATATGGGGTTCTACCCCATGTGATTAAAGAACCTATGTGCCAAATTAGAAAAAGATCTGACAAAAGTCTGGATTTTTGAAAAGGAAAACTCCCCTAACGGGGGAGGGAGAGAGCTGCCCCTAAAGCGGAAAGAATATTTCAAACTGTTTGAACTATATCGCTACGTGGCGATGTAAGGATGGCGATGCATCACGATGTAGAAATTCCAACATCGCCCTACCCTACTGGGAATATAAAAGTGCTACTTCTTTAGCAGTCATTGGGTTCTGGAAAAATAAATCATGTGCCACTTTTATGCACAGTTAGATCGATATTATGCTAGAGAGAAAATTGCTGAGAAGTTTCTTCTTCATTGCATCGCATGAAAAAATTCCAGAAAAAAAAAAAAAAAGATTTTTATCCAACTTATACCACAAATTTCAAAGAAAAAGTACAATAAAATGGGCAACTTTAAGTTAGTATATATTTGTTCTAAAATTGGATACAGAAAATAAAATTAGATAATCTTAAGAAAAGCTTACCTTTTTCTTTTTCCAATCAATTATTTGTTTTATTAATTTTGCTTGTATGTAGAATGTTTATTTGGCCAAATTTATGTTTAATGCAGGAACTTTATTATTGCATGCATTTCATACTTCATACATTGAAAACAATTCTCTGCCAAAATTGCATAAGGTATTTGAAAATATAAATCTTAAAAAAATGCAGATGCGAAATAAATCTTTTTGGTAAAATTAATTTAGTGTAATGTTTGTTAAATAATTATAAAAATATACCTTTGCTTTTTACCCCTAAGTTTTTATTTTTATTTCCAAAGATGTGTAACATGAAATCAATGTATAATATACGAACATTTAGAATATAGTTATAATTATGAAAAAGTCTTCGTCTGTCCTTGTTCTGATTATCTTCGTGATGTTGGATCCATCCTAAAAAAGTTTAAAAAAGAGAATATATACATAATAAGTAAAGGTTTAAGTCCATGGGTGTATGCCCTCATGCACATGGATCTTTTTTCTATTTCGAGGAAAGTTTTACGATTAAATTCAGCAGTTTATTTCTGAAATAAAACATGTTTTCACGATTTCTTTCAAAATCTAAGTTTTTTTTTCTTAAGTTATAAAGCTACGATTCGCTTGTGACTTTGAAAAGCATCTGATTTAATTCTTATATTTTTCAAAATATATGATTATATTTCGATGGTGACAGCTTTTTTTCAAGCAGATTGCAAGAATGAGTTATTTTTACAGCGGATGAACAAAATATTTATTTAGGCAGCTAGACCCTCATTTAGTTTCTGAAATTCATTTCTGAATAATATTCTAGAATTAGAGTTTCTTCAATTTATCGAGAATCACCATTATTTAGCCATTAAACGAGTTAATTATTTTGCACATCAAGTCGTGATTTTTTTTTTTTTTTTTTTTTTTTTTTTTTGAGCTATAAAAAAAATCAAGGGTGCGAAAATTGTTGATCTGTGACTTTTTTTAAAGTTTATTTTTTGTTTTAACCAATAGCCAAAATACACCGTTCTTTTTTTTTCGATTTTCGTGTTCCGTTTTCTTTACGAATGTTTTCTGAAGTACTCCCCCCCCTACCCAAATTAGTTCCAATAAAGTATTTATGAATTAAGTAGTACTGAAACTGGTGATTATGATTTTATTTGCACATTTTTCTGAGATTTTATTGTGCTATGTTATCAATAAACAACATTTACTTACCGAGCTTTACCTCCTTAAACCACTATCAAATTCGAGTCAAAAACCCAGGGCTCCAACACTCGAAGCCACACTCCATTTCATAAGTTAACTAGTAATTACATAAAGCTATCTTCTAGCTGATGGATAGGGATTTAGTAGAAAAAAAACTGATTTTTCTGCTATACTGGGGGTAGAGTACTTAAAAAATGGGGCGTAGCTTAAGGGCGTGTGTACTTTGGATTTTTTTTACCTCAGCTGGTAATGATTTTAAGAGGGAATGCTGGCCAAGTAAAGTTGATAATTGATAGTATACTACCTTGAAATCTTTAAAAAATATTCGAACAAAATCATAAAATCATCAGAATCAATCACTAGTACAAAAATATTCAAACGTAGCTCTACTAGTTTGGGACGGAGACGAAGGGAGTATCACCTTTTAACTAAGCATATTTGATTTTTAAAATATGCAATTTTCACGCAGTAAATAAAAAAACGCCAAGGGAGAAGAGTTGCCAAAGATAGGGGAAACCCAATAACAAAATGCATTTTGTTGTTTGTTTGTGTCTTGAGAACTAATTGACTGATATCAATGGATTTTTTTTCAAAGGTATATAATGAAAATAGGGACTAGTGTGATGAGCAAAGCTTGTTACATATATAAAGCTTATCATATATTTTCATTATCCTTTTAATTTTTCATATATTTTCCTTATCCTTTTAATTTTTCATATATTTTCCTTATCCTTTCAATTTTTCAATTGATGTTTGGTTAAATTTTCAGACATTTTACTTTATATCCAGCAAAATCACAACTCCAACTAAAAGATTTGGATTTATTGGAAGTTCATCTATAAAATGCTTCTTAGTCTGATTTAATGTAGACCGGAATTTCTCACTTTTTGTTGATAATATCTTGAGGCGGCAAATATGGCAATAAAATTAATGCTGCATTTATTTTAGCTGTAGAAACTATGTATAATGGAAAAATTCATAATTATGACAAATCATGTAACACAAATCGACATAGAAAAACTTATAAATTTAGTGCATGAAGTGGGAAAATAAACAAAAAATGCTTATTATTGTTATTACAATTTTCAAACATGCTATACTATCTTTTCTTTTTTTCTTTTTAAATCGAGGTTAAACATTAAAAGTTCACTTCAATAATTTATTTTAATTTGTGGAAAAATTGAAAAAATATTGAAAATATTCTGCTGAAATATCAAGCACAAAGATAGAGTTCTTTATGGAAATTAATATTTCTCTATCTTAAAATGATTTTATCAAATTCATATTGACTTTACTTAATGTTTTATGCAAGTAAAAAAAAGGCTGCACAAATAACAAACATAAGCACTTATTGCTAGAAACATCTGCCGCAGGGAAAGAGATTATATAAACAACACGGAGTAAGCTGGTAAGCATATTGGGGTAGTATTTGTTTAAGAAAATAAAAATGCAGAATGAAACAAATTTGAACTATTAAACTAAAAAATACACTTCGTTTAACAGAATTATTTTCGTAAAATTCATAGAGAAGAATGAAAACACATTACCATGTAATATATTCCATGTTGAAATTAAAAGCTTCAAAGTTCTATGCCTTTTATAAAAGCGCTGTATTTATCATCTGTGTTAGTTAAGATACGGTGTAGGGTTTTTTTTGTAAGTTTAAATTCGTACAAACTCTTTAGTCATGTTTAATTTTTTTAACGAAATAAAGGAAGTACGCTTTTGAAAACAAATGTCAACGAACCAACATTTTCTTTTACAAATAAAAAAAAAACAAGCTAGCTAAGCCTAACGTGGAGATAACTCAATGTTAACACACACAGAATTCTAAACCTAATCGAACCGTTCGTTTTCAATTTTAATGTGTTTTAAATAGAACTATAAACACAACACTAAACAAAAATGTAACAATACATAAAAGAAGGCAAATTGCACATACAAATTTCAATAAATACTAACCTTTTTTATGAATCCTTTAGAATAATTGAGGTAAGATAATTTAACGAGCAAGTACAAGACTGTAACGAAAACTCCCAGAATGCACTGCAATGTGACGAAATCGGGACGAAATAATTTCGTGAAAAATTTGAGATTTCTGGTTTCGTCAAATATCACGTGATTCGGTGACGAAAGGATCGTCGAAAATAACGAAATAGTGCTCGAGGATTGCCGAATCGTCAAAATTGAACGTTTCATTTTTGACAGTGTAGACAAATGCTTGTGATAAATGTTTTACAACTTCTGTGATAGGGAAATAGGGCCCCAAAATGTATTTCGACGGGCCCCAAACTTGTAACTCCGCCGAAGCGATACAGAAAAGACTGCATTACTGTAATTTATTTTACAAATTATCAAAAATACCCGGCGTCGCCTGGGTCAGTCATAATTGCGAGAAACAATAGCTACTTTCTTCCGTTTTCTGTTTTAACTGAAAGAACTCAAAACACATCCGCTTTGACGTCATTAAAAATCGAGCTTCTTCCTTACCCATACAAGTAAAATAGCAATAAGTATAAAGAACGAACGAATATTAATTTAGAAACGAAAACACGAATTTAAGCATATAAAAATTTGAAGAATTTCCAAAATACGAACTAGCAAAAACAAAGATCACTAAAAAAACCGTGCGCTTTATTTAGTAAATAGTACACACACACAAAAAAAAGCTCTCTACTAGGTTTCTTTAAGGGTGCAAAAAGTAGAGTTTCCAAAAGTTTAAATGACTTTAAACTCATGTTTGCTCCGGAGAAGCCTTGATTCAAAATTTTCATTATGATTACTTTTAATATTGCTGTTGTAGGCAACGAATTTTTGTAACAATGGGTTTTATATTCGCGACTCCAGAGCTCGAATACGCTACCTTGCGGTGAAAAACCAATGCTAAAGAAAAAGGTAAAACATTCCATTCCAAGTGTTTTCTTTGGGGTAAACTACAGGCTTCTAGCAGTTTGTGGTGTAATATAATTTCAGAAGAATAGAAAAGAAGGCTTCTCACAAACACGATGAAAAATTAATGTCATTCATTACGCGTCAAAGCAAGTTTTACGGTATTTTTTTACTTTTACCTTTTTCATCCGCCATTAGACAGTGGCTGCTGCGCCCCCTATAGTTTATTGGAGTTGCGAATTTAATCACTTAATGGGGAAATTATATGAAATTTACTGTTTTCCACCATAACTTTTTAAAACTAAGTTTATAAGGAATAAATTGTAGCCTAAGTTGCTCACGGATAATATAGCTATATATGGTGAAAAAATTATTAAAATCCGTCCAGTACTTTTGAAGTTTACCCCCGGACATCCCCACAGAAGCAGCCATATATATATATATATATATATATATATATATATATATATATATATATATATATATATATATATATATATATATATATATATATATATATATATATATATATATATATATATATATATATATATATATAAATGAATGTTTGTCTGTATGTCATCCATGAACTCAAAAACTACCCGGCAGATTTGGCTGAAACTTTCACCGTTTGTTATTTTTGGTACTGGGAATGTTTATAGAATAGTTCGAAAAAAAATCCGATCGATAGTTCCTTTTTTATTCCAATTTAAGTCACAATCCATTGGATAAATACGAATAAAATTATCGGCTGCAGAAATTAATTCGCGTGAAAGATCTCATTGATAAGAAGTTAACTGTTGCCATTTTTCTTGAGTTTGAACAAATAAATTCTTTCTTTATTGTTTTATGGCTTTTCATGCAACGGGGGGATTTAAAACTTTTTCTATTTGATATTTTTAGCGATTGATTGATCTTGCAAACTGCGTAAGTACAAAATTTGAGTATAGTCACGGCTTCACTTGATACCTGGACCGATTATTATGAAAATTGCTATATATGTGTATTTTTCCACGGAGAAGGTGCATAATATGCTCATTGAAGCCACTCACCACCAGGTGGCACTGCAGAGTAGCAACTTCTGCCCCGTTCAACCGATTGTCATGAAAATCAGTATAATGATGTATTTTTTTTGTTTGCGTAGCAACGCGCGTCGGGTACAGCTAGTTTATATATAAAGATGAGGATACAACTCCTAAGAAAGCAATAAATGTCATGCTTGCTCCGGAGAAGCCTTGATTCAAAATTTTCATTGTGATTACTTTTAATATTGCTGTTGTTAGGCAACGAATTTTCCTAACAATGGGTTTTATATTTAATCATAACATGGGGAAATTACATGAAATTTAATGTTTTCCACCATAACTTTTTTGAAACTAAGTTTTTAAGGAATAAATTATAGCCTAAAATGCTCCCTGATGATGTAGCTATCTATGGTGAAAAAAATGGTTAAAGCCTGTCCAGTAGTTTTGAAGTTTACCCCGGACATCCCCACAGAAGTAGCCATTTATGTATATAGATATCGAAAAATTAAGAATTACCGTCGGCTCAAACGGAATCTAAACAAAATGACACAAAAACCGGTTTTGCCATTTCATATTTGTTTCCAAGGTATTTAATTCGGCAATATATTACCAAATGATCGTCAGTCTGAGACGCTATATTAGTTTTGCATTGAAATAAGTTATTAATAGCCACAAAAAATGAGTAAACAGGCTTTTCAGAACAACCGATCGAAAACAAAAAGGGAAGTGCACAACTGGAAGTGCACACCCCAAATGCGAAAATTATCCTTCTACAGCTTACGATTTTTGAGTTATGACTTATGAGAGGTACATACGTACATCCAGCAGCAAGGAACAACGCAATAATAAACTTGTTTGGTACTTGAATGCAGTATTAAAAAACTCTTTCAGGGGTGACTAAAATAGAAATTCATACTGAAATTTAGTAAACAATTTTATATGAAAAACAACCTTTACTTTGTATTAAAAAGTAAAACATCAAAGGTCCTTTTTTTTTTTCAAAAACATCGGCCAGTTCCATCGGCTTTTCGATGTTTTTAAGGCCGATGGGCCGATGTTTCCTGCAATTTTAGCATCGGCCGCCGATGCCGATGCCGATGGATAAATTGTTGAACAATCGGCGCCGATGCATCGGCCAGGCCGATGCATCGGTCGAGTCCTACATTCTAGAGAAGTAATAAATTAGATTGAAAATAAGTGTTTTTATCTTTGAATATTGAACTATTTCACATAGAAGGTTGCTTTAACAGTTACGGCTTAAATGCCCGCACATGTTTCTCCTTTAATCGCACACTTAAAATTCAAAACCAAAACCAGTTGAACTTAGTCTGTTTTTTAAGTGTAATTTTTCGAACGTAGACAAAATGTATTTTTTTTTTTTTTCAGCAGAAAGCAGAGGAGTAGAAAATGATTTCTTGCTAATGAAGTTGATAATAATTTTAATGCTTTCTATCGTATTCGCGCGAATAAAAAATTAAACGTTTACTGGGAGAAGCTCGTAGTTTTAATTTGGCGTAGTATTTTTTTCATTTGTACAAAAAAATCGAACACTGCTATTAGAAAACATCTACATTTCAGCATACAATGAAAATGTTTTTCTGCACAAAAAAGATTTCCTTTTGGTAAATCTAATACTTTTTTCATGCTTACATTATGCTGAGTGGTCTGGATGTAGTCAAAGCTTAAAAAAAGGAAGAACACTCTTCGATTAACAGTCAACTTATCCGAATGATAACTGTAGCCTGCATAAAGGAGTCGAAACACCAAGTAGCAATCCCACTGCATTAATTTTATTACGTTTGTATGTTATGAGTACTTGTAATGCGTAATACTAATATAAATTTGATATTCTTTCGGACAGCCCAAACTTGCCCGAAGTTCGAATAGTTTATAGCCGAACGCTCTACCGAAAAAAAACTTATCAATTTAACCGAACAACTAAGTCCAGTGCTTTTAAGCTTTATTAAAATATAAACACACACACAGGCTTTTTTTTTTTTTTTTTTGCTGAAAGCGACGTAAAAAAATGGAAAACTGCATTAGAACTTTGCTTTTTAAAAATGCATAAGAAACTACAGGCAGCATAAAGGTTTTGAAACAGCAAGGGGCGTTTTCGAAAACTTGATTTTTCGACCGTAAGTCTACTTTTTTCATTAGCCAGCCTGATAAATTTTAAAATGAGAAGGGAATAATATATAAGATAAGATATTGAAGAAACATTTTTTTATTCTTGAAAAATTTTTACCATTTGTTACCGCAGGCAGCTTGAACCGTTATGACTTAGATGGCAGCACGTGTTAATCATTTAACAGAACGGTTAAAATACAAAATAAATTGAAATATGCTCTTTTTTTAAGCGTAGCTTTTCGAATGTAGTAAAAATGTGATAAGCTATTTGTTTTTTTTGCAAAAAGAAGAAAAAAATATATATTTTACCCTTCAAATTGAGGTAGTAATTTTTTTATTTGTACAAAGAGTCAAAAACTCATTAGAAGAATATAAATTTTAATATACGATTTATTATTTTTTTTCTGAACAAAAAACAATTCTATTGTAGTCTGAAATCTTAAACCTGTTACTTATATTTTTGCTTACATTATGCTTTAATTTTCTTACCAGAGCCAAAGCTTAAAAAGAAAACGTATAATTCCGAAGTAATTTAGCACAAAGTCACTTCAAGTTTCCATATCAGCAAGGAGCGTTTCCTTCTCACTTATTCTATTCCTTCATAGTCGTTATTCACTTAATTAAGCGATCATGTAATGCGCGATATTTCTCTTAATTTTTTGTTGCAGATTGTCCGGACGTGGGCCCGAACACGGATTCTCCTGGTTACGAAGAGAACGCTCTGCCGATCAAGCTATTCAGCCCTGTCAGTAATAGCGCAAGTTAAAGTTATAAGTTTAACCGAAAACCTCATCCTGGTTCTTTAAAACAGGTTTTTCGGCTGAAAAAAACAATTTTTAGACCGTGGGTTTATTTTTCGTCAATAGCCAGCACCATAAGCTTTACAATAAGGCGTAAATCAAAGAAATCGATCAAGAATTGAGGAAAATCTGGCGTAGAAACCAAAAACAGGCTACAGAAATAATATATAAGGATTGTGATCAATCACAGAGATAGAAATGAATAAATATACTGACCACCTAAAGAAGAAAGGCATGCGTCGAAAAGTAAAATTAACATTTTAGTGTACGCAACATTCAATGCATTATTTCGTCCCCTTTAGTTTTTTTTTTTTTTTTTTTTTTGAGCAATCCCGGTTGCTTATTATTCTCATTTGACTGTTTTGAATTCTTATGATTTTATTTTCCCACCACTTCCCTCTGCCAGCACCACCGTCGCGTCGACCGACCTCACGATGCTGCTCCTCTTGCGAAAACCGTCTCCAGGTTGCGTCCCTATCCTACACACGCACGCATATACACACACGCCTACACACACATACACACACTCATGCCTGCACAGACACAAACACATATGCCTACATACACACACACACGAACGCCTACACACACGCACGCGTACACACACACACAACACGCACACACATGCATACATACACACACACACACACGCATCCACACACATGCGCCTACACAAACACACACAAGCTGCTCGTGATTGCGAAAAACATAATTTGAATTCAAGATGCCAAAAATTAAAATTAATTTTTTTTTTCTGTCTTAGCAATTAAAATTTCTGTTGTATATTATTACTTATCTTAACGTAATATGTTCATATTTACAATGCAAGTGTTGTAAGTTATGCTCGGATGAAAACAAGGATTTAAATAACAAATCGAGATATGCTTTTTTCATTAGCAGGGCTCTATAGTTGCCTCAAAAACAGAAAAATGGATGTCAATCTAAAATCAACGTCAAAACTCTACACAGGGCCGTGCCAAAGGGAGGGCGAGTGGGGCAATTGCCCTGGGCACCACGAAATGAGGGGGCCCCGTAAGGCGCCCCCTCATTTCGTGTATCACAGATGCACAGTCATAGACACACAACATTTAAATAGAGAATCATTGCAATGATTCACTTTTTTTCTAGGGCATGAAAATGTTCCTTTCTCTCCATCTCCAAAACATTCGTTTCCTTTCTATCATGAATACAGATACAATTTCTGACAATATAACTCTTTAGAATCAAACAAAAGGCACTTCTCCTTTGTCCAGTTCCCACCAAATTCTTGGAATTCTACCAGTGCGTGCAGTGACGCAACCAGAAAAAAAGCTTTAGGAGGGCACATTGAAAGAAAAAAAAAAACTTTTTTTTTTTTATGTAATAGGAAGGGGAGGAAGGGGTTCCGGACAAAATTTTGAAACTTATAGTTGAAAAAAACGAAATTTCATACTTTCTTTGCAGATGCTACACGAGGAAAGAAGGTAGAGGGGTTTCAGCGGAAATTTCTAGAAATTGAAGTCTTAAAGACGCAGTTATAGGCCATGTTTATTGACGTTAGAGTAGGGGAAGAAGCTCAGAGCATGTTTCCGATCGATTTTTTTAAATAGATTGAAATTCTACCCCCCCCCCCCCCCCGGGCAAGTTTTCGAAACTGAAATTTCAAAAACGCAACTTTAAACAAACTTTGAAGATTTTATTGGAAGGAGGGTCCGGAGCATTTGCATGGAAAATTTTTCAAAATTACGGTCTAAAAACTTAAGCAATGCTTTGCATTCAGGAACTATTCCACTGAAATTTTTTGAAAGTGTCGTTTAAAAACTCATCTGTCTACGATATTTAAGAAAAGCAGTATGGGAATCCTTGTCCGTATATTTTCTTAAACTCAAATCTTAAAATGCAATTGTAAGGAAATATTTTGTAACATTAGGGACAGTAATTTTTCTAAATGAACGATCCAAAAATGCAATTCTGCGCGATTTTCGATGTTGTTGAATATTTGGGGGCTTTCCCCTAAAATTTACAAATATTTGATCAAAAGAATGACATCTTTGTTTTTAACAGATATGAAAGCTGGTATTAAGTTGGTACAAGTAAAAAAAAAAAACTCTTGAAAAGAACCATTGGATGAGTCTGGATCTAAATTTAATTTTGATGTAATTTACTTGATAAATACATTTTCTATTGTTAATCAGCAAAACATTTACTTGTATTCTAAGTTTGATCAATTATGAGTAACTAATTCAGTTTTAATTGTTAGTTTTTTATCTTGTAAAAAAAACATTTTACTAGAAAAATGTTTAGATTTTTAACATTTCCATTTTTCGGAAAGTTTTTTGGGATATTAATGTCTCAAAAATACTAGAAACAGGTTCATTGCTTGTGTTTTAATTTGTATTACGCATAGCCCTCTGATTGTTCTGTTCATTAATGTGTAGAAAATGCAAGTACGCGTTTACGCGTTCACTGATGGTTTAACTATCTTGATTTTTCTGTTTGTATGGGGGGGGGGGGTAAGCACCGGGAAACTTTCGCCCCGGGTGCAGTTAGCTCTTTGGACGACTCTGACTCTACAAGCATATCTTCAAAAAAACACATTCTCCGCGCAGAACATATTTTATGCAACTGAACAGTACATGAGTTAGGATCAAGTTGAATTGAAGAATCTGAAAGTATAACCTATGATGATAAAAATTCTTATAAAAATCTGTCTATGCAGGAAATATTATTCTGCATAAAAATTTTTTTTAAATAATATATTTTTTTTTTTAAATTCCGAAAAACGGAATGTTATTTTTTTTTCATCAGACTGGTCCATTTACAAGTTGAAAACTGAATGAATAGCATCATCAATGAGTATTTTCTTGGTTATTGGCAACTACAGAAATTGAGTTTTTTCTTGCAGTATTTTAGAAGATTAAACTCGGTATGTAGCGAAATGGCTACACGATGCAGTTAAGTGTTTTAAAGTCAAAATTTCTGTTTTAACATTGATAAGTGCTAAATTGCATTAAAACTGATCTGATGCTAACCTTAAAATGCAGTTTAATTTTTTTTTAGTTTTCTCTTTAATTAGGCACAAAAGGAAGAACCTCCACCCCTTCTTCACGCAAAAAAGCCAGCAGAGCGAACCGATTTTCACTAGATTTTTAACATAATCCAAACTTAAAGTAATTTGTGCATTTAGTTTGCAAAACTGCTAAGCTCAATCGCTGCTGAAGTAACACTAATATAGAATTCAAATCATTATATTTAAAACTTCTTTCCTGACAACATGTCTTCTGAATTGAGAGATTGGATTTTAAAGCGTAAAATTAAAAACCTATAAATGCCACATTTAAATTAACGATACCGTATTTTTCATTAGAGCTCCGAAATATCTCACACGAGAAAAAACGTAGCCTGAAGAAAAAAACACGGCTCAAATTGGAATAATAAATCTCATTTAGTAAGTTCTTGACAATATAATAACCATGCAAATGGCCTCATTGCTTCTAGAGCGAATAACAAATTTTCCTACTGGTAAATGTTCTACCTGAAGTGTTATTCATTTTTCATCTTGAGAAGTAAAGCTAAACTAACATTGTTGACAAAGGGGAGAAAATGCCTCGCCTTTTCCGATTTCAAACAGCACTTATTGTGTTCGAAAAGTGCCGTTCCAAATTATCCGATATCTAAAAATCGCCGAAATTCCAAACGATGGGTTGTCTTACCCGGATATGATTACGTCAGAGCAAAAATGGTTTAAGTCGATTTATAAGAAAATCGCTCAGATGGGCTTGTGGATGTGGAGGTTGGTAAGAAAATCTTCAATGAACTTTTCTGCTAGTTTGACAGCAAAAGTTATAATCAAATCCTGATTAAGACTAGGGCTACGGAGTCGGAGAGTCGGAGAATGACTGTTTTTAGAATAAAGGGGCTGAGAGTAGAGGGCTTAAGATTCCAATGGTGGGAGTCGGACTAGTTTTTGGAGTAAAGGGGTCGGAACCGAAGACTCTGAAATTCTAAGAGCCGGAGTCGGTCATTTTCGCTCCGACTTCTCATGTAGTCCTGATTATGGTTGCTCTAGTTAGTCTAATGAGGATTATAAGACATATTTGTCTCATAAGTTCAAAATTTTATGAACTATCGATCGAACCCAAATAATTTACAAAATATGCATTTAGCAATGTTAGCAAACAGAATCCTGATATTAGCCGAAAAATTGAGTTATTGTTTGAAATTCACTTTAATTTTATTTTGAAAACATCGCAAATGATGAACAAGTCAAATCTTGGAAAACATTTTAACTTTTACATCTTTAACCAAGCATATATAGACATATATGTCCCATCCAGTTGCACTAATCTACTAAACCCGTTTTTACAAAACTTGACAAGCATGTTATTTATGTCACCATATAATACTTTAATGTGTAAAAAATTCCCATACCCGTCCGAATATGGTCCTTAACCAGTTTAATAAAAGAAAAGATGAAACAAAAAAACGTTAATAAAGCAGAAAACCTGCATGCTCTTATTTTGAGGTTACATGACAAAGAGAGCAAAGCAACAGGTTAGGGGCCTACAGGTTAGTGGCCTACACTAAAATGGAAACAAATGAAAAAATAAAAATAAACCTAGCCCACAAAGCAGTAGCGTCACTATGGGGGGTGGGGTCTGCCTCGGGGTTCATCTATCTAGGGGGTGACACCCAAAATGGTTTATAAAAAGTATAAATATTTTTATCCTAAAATATATAAGCACACTATTGAGGAAAGACGGCAGTTTCCCATGTCTCCAGGGCAAATTTTACACAAAATACGTTTAAAATTAAAACGTGTCTTTTAATTTGAAACGTGTCTTAATTTAAACTTTTCTTGCACCTCAGAAATAAAAAAGTTGTTTCTAAAAATTGTACACACTTCATGTTCACAAGATCGAGTTTTCTTTTTAGTCATTTATTTTTATTTATTTATTTTATTTTTGTTTTTTCGCAGGGGTGGGTGACACTACAAAACACCACCGCAAGAGACTCCCGTGCTAGGAACATCACTGTATACAGTAAAGATTCTAGTCTTGAACCACTAATGCCCGGAACACACTTATATAACAGTAGATTAATCCACCGATTTCCACCAAAATATCACCTATAATGTTGGCTGATTTCTCTGGCAGAAAATAAACACACAAAGGCAGCTTCATTGTAGCATGATAGGCAGGTAGTTGGTAATATAGGCGGAGCTAGTAAGTGGTAGGTCAAGCAGTGTTGATACGATTTTTTTTCCCTTCATCTGGCCTCTTGGTGACACCACCTGGCTCCGTGGGTAAGGAAATACCGCAGTCGATATGCTAATGCTTCTAAAGGTCTGCTTGTTGGGGTATTTAATTTAAAATGCAAATTATGTATTATTTTACTGCTATTGTTCAGGTCGTTGATCTAGAAGAAGATTTGTCTTTGGGAGTAAGAAACTTTATTGAGATTAAATATGTTGTGAAAGGAATTTATTTTCTAGAAGTGCGGACGTTTCTGTTTGGTAGTGTTTTATAAAATAAGGTGTAGTTTGAGAAACTTTAACAATAATTTAAGAAAAGTTATTGGCAACAACTTTTCCCCTTTAGCTTTTTTAAGCAATTCTAGTTTAAATTACTGCGAAAATCAAATCTTTTGCTCTAAATATTTTTTAATAAACTTTTTACTTTTAAAAATATAATGCTACTTTTCGAATATATATGCATATTTTTCCCTGATGGAAAATTTTAAAAATAATGAGTTAACCATTTCTTGCATTTTCTATTAAATGTAATTTTATTTTCTACTGTTGATTTTTTTATTTGGGATTGTTATTTCGTGTTTTCGAATGATTTGTATTTAATAATGCCTATTTCATATAATTTAATTTCATGTTTTGATATTCATTTCTATTTAATTTGCTCTTTTAGGCCAAGTGTTTAAGTTGCTTCGTATTTAATTTGTTTTTTATTTGCTTCGTAAGGTTCTTTGTTACGATTCGAATTATTCCGAAGTTATAATATCAAACCAGTCATTTTTGCAGTAATATGATTACAATAAACAATGCCAGTGCTGTTGCCACATGAATGGTGGAAATAATAAATATTGAATGCTATCCGGAAGAAAAACCAAAGTTTTGTGAAGGTAATTGCTTTATCACCAATATTTACTTTGAACCAGAATACATTGTTTGCTAAAAACAAAACCTTTTTTCATAAATATAAAATTCATAACAAGTAGCGTTCACAGCTTTTTTCTCCACTCATTGGGTAAACTTTGCGTTATATATCAAAATATTTACCATTTATTTAAGTATTCCTTTCATTTTGCTCCTTAAACATTTTTAACTGGTTAAAATATTGCATCGGATTTTGAACTTTACATTTTGAACAAGCCTTAGATTCTTGTTTTCAGGTTTTTAATGTGCATAGCATATTACAGTCAATTCGTGATAACTCAAATCTAAAGAGACCGACGAAAAAGTTCGATTTATCGGAAGTTTGGTTTACCGTTAGTTTCTGTTTTCGACATTTTCATGTTGAAAACTATCAAATATTTTAATTACTATGTACATTGTACATATAACAGAAAAAATTATAGACCCTAAAAGTTTAAGAACAATGTGCACAGTTTAATCAAAAATATTGAAATAAAAAAATCAAGTATATGGTCTTGATTTCGATGCTGCTGGAACCACTTGAATAGAGCTGATTCTACTTTAGGAAAGGTGCACATCTTCATTCATTTCAAATTCGGATTCATGGGTTCTACTGCTTTAGAAATTTCTCTTTTTCTTTTAATATCATTGACAGAGTACTTGCTTAAACATCTTTAATAGTAAGAAAAACTCGCAGGAATTGCAAGTGAAGGTGAAATAATTTTTCTCCTATAGTCGCTTGTTTCTAAAGACAAAGGGGTCGCGACTTGATAAAACTTTCGAGTTATAGTAATATTTGAGTTATCGGATTTCGAGTTATTGTAAATTGACAGTATATTAAAGCTATAAGGCCGTTGAGTTCAACTCCCTCGACTTTAGTGTTAAGAATAAAACTGCGTGCGTGAACAAAACAATTGCTTCAATAACCAACAGTAGTTGCCAGACCTCGCAAAATTTGAAGTTACCAATAATAGCGCTGACATTCAACATCGAATGTAATCTCATTTCTACAAATTTATTTGGCCAGAGCACAGTTCTGCCGTGTTAAGCACAAAAGTCGTATCTGCACTTTTTTGTCAAAATTGAGTTATCATCACCAGGTGGTTCCTTGTCACATATTCACAGAATATAATGCTTTATGGTCATGGGTAGATGGGAAATTTTTTTTACAAAATTCTGAAAAAGTGTCATCCGAATCAAATACAAAACTTTAAACGGGAATTTCTCATTTTGAACTCAGCTGCAGATACCCACTTTTGCGCTTAGTACGGCAGAGTTGTGATGTCATTACAGCTTTCATAAAAGTCCGCTCTTTAGAGAATTCCGTATAATCATTCACAAAAATATGATAGATGACAGAACTTTATTTTTAAGTATTTACTGGTTGTGCAAACATACTTTCTACTCTTCATTTGCTATCACAGCACACAGAAAATAACTGTTATTTTACTTCATTAATAAAAACATATACACAATTTCTAGTTTGAAAAATTCTAGCATTGGAATAAAGAGAAGAAAATAAATTGAAAAACGAACTAGGCTCATTAATACTAAGACGCCAATTGGTGATAAGGAACGAGATTAATTGCAAAGATACAAACATCCGATAAGATTCAAAACTTAATTTGTCATTAGAAAAAAAATGCCGCGCAATAAAATAATAACTGATGATGATTTAATAATAGTGTAATTACGAGGAGGCTGACAAAGATGGCAAAATAATTGATCATGTTTGTAAGTTAAACTCCATTGAGCATCGTTGAGCAGATATTATTCTTTAAAAAATGGCAGGTTTGCCTCTGGTTTTTCGTTATGCAAAAGCCTGATGTCGAAAGCGAAGAATGGTTATTAAGAACACATTATACGGAAAAACCCATAGCTTTAGATTTATGGAAGAACACCCAAAGAACTGTATGAAAAGCATTAGCATTCATTCATTGTACAAAAATATCACTAAAATAAATGATCAGTTTACAATGATTATTATTTATCCTCAGACGCCCTGCAAGCATGCTTTATGCATTGAAAATCCAAAATACATCTAAATTTAATCAAGAGTATTTTCACGCTCTGTAACTTCAATAAAGATTCGGAGGAAAAGGGGGGGCGCAATTTAAATTTTAAAAATATATCATCCTGTTTTGTTTTGTTAATTTTGTGTGCCAATCGTGTTGGTTAAAAATCAAAAAGTAGTACACAAGTTTACTTTTCCCCTCTATCATCTCATCCTTGTAAAAAGTTGTTTTTTTTTTTTTTTTTTTTCCTTTTTAAATGGAATCAATCTGAACTTTGGTTCTCACCGCTTTCATATGTTTTACACCTTGAAAATAATTTTCACTCCCCTAAAAAATTTTAAGGTGAATTTTCACACCTTGAAAACAATAGTCTCTCTATTCCTTCCATTCCTACAAAAGAGCGTTCTTGTAGTTTGAATAATTTTGCAGTAATGCAAGAATTTTATTGCAATTAAAAGAAATGCGAAATAATTTTTGAGCCTTTGAAGAAAACAATGAAATTTCGTCCTGGTGGCAAGTCCAACTGTTTTAATGCATGATTTCATCAAAAGTTACCTCTACGGCAAAAAAATGTGGTAAGTAATGTTTTTCATTTATTATCAATCATTCTTTATGCTAAAATATAAATAAAATGGTAGTAAGCGATAGTAAAGCAATAAACGTCTAAAACATTTTTTTTTTTTTGGCGATTTCTGATTTACTTAGGATGATTATTTAGTCCATTTTAACAACAGAATTTCATACTTGTAGTTGAATATTTTTTCACAGTATCGTGTACGTATTTACTACGATTTGTTTTTAAAAATATTTACAGTACAGATGTACGTATTGATACAATGTAAGTAGGTTGTAAAGTCATTTAAGCTTTTTACTGAAAACATTAAAAATCTTCCGCAGTGGTAAAACCAAAAGCATGTTTCATCAAAAGTCACTTCTTCATGGTATTAAACATTTTTAGAGAGTTTTTAAGTTCTACAAAACGCTATGTCAATTTCTAGCACGTGTCGTTTTTCATGTATAACTCATGAAACCTTTTTTTGTGATAAAATCAAAACTAAAATAAATAAAAGAAAAAATATAAAAAAAAGAAAATTAATTTGAATCCTGAAATTTTGAATTCAAATTATGTTTTTCGCAATCACGAACTGAGACAGGACCCTACTCATTGGAGTTATTGTTTCTAGAAACGGCTCCTTCCCCCCCCCCCCAAGCCTGCCTCTCCTCCTGGGCGGTTACGTGTGCATAGTTGTGTGTGTGCGTAGACCTGTGTGTATGCACGTAGGCGTGTTTGAGGGTATGTGTGTGAAGTCGTGTGTGTGTATGTGTGTGTGTGAACGTGCGTGTGTGCAGGACATGGACGCCTCCGACCAGGAGAAGCGGGTAGCTCAAAATCGGAGCAGCCGCGCCGCCAGCAGAGGACGGTGGGCGGTGGTGATGCATAGGCTTCTGGTCCAAGTTGAAAAGGGCACAGACACCAAAAACAGTCAAATGAGAACAATAAGCAATCGTGATTGCTCAATAACTATCGTACATAAGTAAAAGCAATATTGTCGTCATTTTCTTTTTTTTTTTTTTAATTTGATCCTTACTTGCGCTGATTATTCATTTTCTTCATGACTACAGAAATGCAAACTCGTAGTTAGAAAACTTTTACAATAATGCCGAGATTTTATTGCAATATATAAGCAAGGGTGTGCACAGAAATTTTGGGGTCCGTCAGAAATAACTTTTATGGACCCCTACCATAACGTTTACTCTACATTCCTACAAATGTTTCACACCTAATTTTAAAAATTTCGGAACCCCTTCAAGCTCGGGCCCGGGTCAACAAGTGTCCCTCCTCCCTCCCTGTGTACGCCCATGTATATAAATATGACGTAAAATCTCAACCTTTTTTACTAAATGCAGAAAGATCCATACCTAGCATTTTATACGTGTCATCCTCATTTAATTTTATGGCGTTAAAAATTTTGTAAATAAGATCCTTGGAAACGCTATGTGATATTTTTGCAACTAATATTTTTCCTATACCAATCATATATCAAACATTCTTAGAGCAAAAAATAAATAAATAAAACGAAGAATCATCGTAAGTCAAGAACAACTCGTGAAATCATCGTTTTTTTTTTCTTTTTTAATTTTATTTTACTATTATTAATTTATTCATTTTATTTATTTATTTATTTATTTATTTGCAATTTGCCTATTAATTGCGTTGCTTATTCATTCTATTCATAATTATAGAAATGTATAATTAAAGTCAGAATTTTTTTTACAGCAATGTACGTATTGTATTGCAATACAAATATGCAGAAAAATCATTTAAACTTTTGGCTAAATACATATTGATCCGTTCCAAACTTTATATGCATATTTTATTCTTCCTAAATTTTATGATGTTAAAACTACAGAGACAAAATTTTGTGAAACGCTGTATGAATTTGCTGCAAATAATATTTTTCATCACTTATCAAACATTCTTTGAGAAATGTATAAATAAAATGAATACTTAGCGCAAATAATGTATAAATAAGAAAATATCGGTTTTTCTCTCCAGTTTGTAGTTTACTTGCTTTGAATATTCATTTCATTCCTCTTTACGCATATGCGTACTTGTAAAATTAAAAATAACAACATTTTGTTAGACAAAGTTTGAGGATTTTACTGCATTATACACAGTAATCAGCAAGTTTTGTTCAGTAAAACTTTGTTGTTTTTAAATTTACTTTTTTGCACAATGTATGGGGAATATTTATTTATTTCTGATGCATATATATAAAAGGTGTTCCGTTTTAACCTGCAGGACCTTTATTTTCGTAACCGTAAATTCTAGGTGTATACTTCCAATTGCAAAAATGTTCAAAATCAGATGCCGAGTTGAGATATTGAAAGTTTGAAGCAAAAATAAGAATGAGTCAAAAATACAAAATTTAACTTTTTATACGGACCCCAGGTCCCCAAACTTATATTTAGGGAAATAATCTCCACTGAAAGATATTACTAACACAAAAAACTTAATGCGACCAAAACTCGGGGAGATATCCCAGTTTAAAGATTTAAGGGAGCATACAAAAGATGAGATTGGGACTTACTGCCTTTTAAGAAGAATGACAGGTCGTGAAAGTAAGAGAAACAAGGTATTTATATTTTTCATTGCTATTCAAAAATAAATGCAAATGTTATGCCGTGATACGCAAAAACACACGACATATCCTCGAACAATTTGAAAAACCACACTATGCGCACTTATAATTTTAAACACATGTTAACTGCTACATTTCCCTCCAAAAGGCGTTATTGACGACGAGTGAAAAGTGGTGTAAGTCACAAAACGCTGCGTTTCATATCTCGATGAATATTGGTCGTACTAATTTCGAACTTTTTGTGTTGGAACAGTTTTTCAACGGAAATTATTTCCCTAAATATAAGTTAGGGGACATAGGGACCGTATGAAAAGTTAAATTTTGTATTTTTTGACTTATTTTTTATTTTCATTTCAATATTTTAACTCTGCATCTGATTTTGAACATTTTTGCAAATGGAAGTATACATCTGGAACTAACGGTTGCAAAAATAAAGGTCTTGCAGGTTAAAACAGAACACCCTGTATAGTCAGAAATATTTTACAGCAATGTAAAGAATTTTTGGCAAGATAAATGTGGTGTAAAAGCATTTGAACCTCTGACTAAATACAGAAAAATCTGTTCCAATGCGTACTTTATCCTTTATTTTATGGTGTTAAAATTTTTTAATCAAAAGTTTTTGAAACGCTATTTGAGGCAGTGAAAAGCGAAGGGATGAATGTAAGTGGACATTTTCAAGTTTTGAGTTAAACGCGTTTAAAGTTCAAGTCCTAGATAGGGTTTTATTGAAAAGTTTTTCTAAATCATGCTGTAGAGCAAAACCTACCAGGGCTACTAGTACTATCTCTTGTCCCAAAACAGAGGAGAGGTTCACCTACCATTTGTACTGGTTATCTCTTTTTTTTTTTTTTTTTTTTTAATTTTTATCATTTACTTTTCTTTGCTTCTCACTGCCTGATTTGAACTTGTATTTAGTGTTTTTGCGCGTATAATATGTTAAACATTAGTTAATATAAAATGTAAATAAAATGGATAATCTCAGTAAATAAGGCACAAATCGCGAAAACCTTTTCTTTCGCATTAGTGCTTTAGTTATGATGATTGTTTATTATATTCGTAACTACAGAAAGAATAATTTCTTTTCGAAAAAAAGTATATAGTTGGGGAAAAGGTATTTGAAAGAAAAATATTTTTTCGAATTTTCCGAGTGGAAATATTTACATTTTTGTAAATAGATGGATATTGGTGGGGAAATGAAGGATAGATATATTAGGTAGGTAGACAGATGAAATGTGTTCGTGCATATTTTAAGGTTTATAAAACATGAGTATCTAGGGGTGACTAGTCGTGAATCCCTAAATATTATTCTATGCTTTAAAATCATGTAACCACTTTAATGTAAATATGTTAGAGGTAACAAAACAAAACCAAAAATATTTCTTTTTGACAAAAGGTACATAATTGGGGAAAAGGTATTTGAAAAAAAAATTTCTTTATAATTGTCTCATTGGAAATATTTGCATTTCTGAAAATAGATGGATATGGGTAGATAAAGATGGAAATAAAGGATATCAGTCAGATGAAATGTGTGCATGCATTTTTTAGACTACTTATAAACATGAATATCTAGTGATGACTAGTCTTGAATCTCTAAATATTATTCTATGCTTTAAAATCATGGGAAATTTAATTTAATGAGCAATTTATATTAACCTGAGATCAAATCTAAAGGGCAGCTTTCAAATCCATAAAGTAGTCGCTTACATTTATGAATTTCTTACCGGTAACCCTATAATCCTTATCTTCGTAGCCACATGAGCACGTGGAACTGAAATTCTATTGGCATCTGCAAACGTCATGAAACGGAGAAAGGAACATTAATAACCAATATAACCCCACTACACTTACCCCTGTTGTATCAGTTGAATTCAAGTGCCCTGTATCATTAATCATGGATCATAATGTTTTCCGAGGAAGCACAAGGTACACACACAGCAAAGAAGAGGAAAAGATGGGGGTAAAAAATTATGGCATTCGCAAAGTGCAAGAAAAAATGATACTTTAATACAGTCGGAATCCTGACATGGAATTTAGATTAATGGAAATGTAGCCCAAGGGCTCATAATGCGGTCTGCTAGCCTTTGGTGACTGAGTCCATTCATAATCTTCAATGATTTACAAGTAGCTATAAAACGGGAAGTGCAGTTGAAAATCTCGTTCTGTGGAGTAGAGTTGTTTCTGGAAGCGGATTGTTTGCTTGATGTGCGTTTTTTAATCTAATTGATGTCCACGGGCGCCCATGAACTTAAATTTTTGGGAGATTGGGAATTCTCAAGTTGCCGAATGGCACTCAAAATTTTGCGGAATAATGATAATTTTGCCAAATGGATCTCAAAGTTTTTGCGGAATGAGGATAATTTTGCCGAATAGAACTCCAAATTTATAATTTTGCAGTATGATGACAATCTTACCGAAAGGAACTCCGAATTTTGCCGAATGGAACTCCAAAGTTCACCGAATAATGATAATTTTGCCAAATAGAACTCCAAATTTCACCGAATAATGATAATTTTGCCAAATGGAACTTTAAATTTCACTGAATGAAGATAATATTGCTGAATGAAACTCCAAATTTTACCGAATGATGATAATTTTGCCAAATAGAACACCAAATTTCACCAAATTACGATAATTTTGCCGAATAATACAGTGGAGTCAATTTTCAAAAAAGAATATTTTAATTTGTGTTTGGCGTCTGTGCTGAAAATTAGTGCTTCGAGTATTTTTTACAAGATGTGTACACGAATTATACGAAACTAATTATAAATTTCAAAATTCTAAAGCCTTGTATCGTAGCAGTGTGAAGAGAGATGACACTTGTTTACAACATTGCATTTATTCTCAAACGTAATTTAAAACAGAAACATTAACAGGAACAAGAAACATGGAACAAAATTAAAATGTAAGCAACAAATACACACGTGAGATTCGACATGGCCATTTCAATCACTTCAGTTCTTCCTCTTATCAGCTGAGTAGAACTCAATGTTTCCAGACATGACACCTTGTACGATTTTCTTGTTTTTATTATAATGTAGAAATTTTATCATGCAGTATATTTGCATCAATCTTATTGATTTTTTTTTATTTAGATTCAAAAACAAATTAATGAATAAAAATTAGGGAAAACGTATGCTATCCTAAAAGTTGTTTATCGGGTCCGTTATTTAGGAGGGTCAGGAAGGGATTATTCCTGCCTCACGTTGAGAAATTAGTGACGTTACGTATATGTGGGAGTGGTTTTTTGCTGTTTTTTTATGTAATATAAATTGGGTACCCTTAAACACACCCCACAGGGAAACTCCGCAATGACGTGCCTGTAGATGTTTTTACATTTTAATAGTTTTGCTAAGATTATTTGTTATTCTTTTAAAATCCAAAAACTTGATAGGTACTGAAGAGAGATTTAACTCCTTCTCATAAAAATAAATCAAAACAATCTTCATATTTCAGATACTTTGCTGTTGACCTCTCTGCAGAAACACCATCTTTCCAGAAACCGGATCAGGCAAATAATACACATGCAAATAATGTGAGTTTGCGCTTTTCTTGATTTTATTTTGCCCCACCAAGCGTAATGGTGGCATTCTCCCACAATGCCTGAAACAATGGACCAGGAATCCTTGCGGTGACATCTGGAGTAGTCATCAGTCATCCAGATGTCATTGGAAAACCCCTGCTGTCATCGTTGGTGGGCTCCGCTCGCGATTCAAATTTGAGGACCGTTTCCAAGTGGATTCAGTTCTGATGTGTGAAACCTGCTACAGGAGAAGTGGATTTGGACTCTTTGTCTTGTCAATTAGTGTAGAAATTAAAGCGTGGTGGTTTTTAATTATATTTTTTGAACTGTGATTAGGCGAGATATATGTTTACTTTATTTAATGAGATATACAATTACAGCAAACTCTGGAAGGACTTTGCAGTTCAAATTAATTTAACGGAGAAACTCTACAAAAACGAGAATATCTCAAAGACAGAACTGTTGTTCAATCGGATTTTTCTGAAAATTGGAACACAAAGTGTTCAAATGCACTGCCTTTGGTTGTGACATCTATTGGTAGAAAACCAAAAGTAAATAACTACTACTTTCACTACTATCGAAAAAGTTTAAGAATTTAAAAATCAAACCATTGTAGATATAATTCGAAAAGTTAAACTGACGCTGGAAAGAAAAACAAAAATGTTGTAGCATAGAAATTAAGTTTACTTTTGTTCATTTTGAATTATGTTATAAAAAAGAAGTACTCGAGGCCACATTTTCTTTTAGACATACATAAAATTTTAAACTAATTCTTTCGCAATCAAATATAGAATTCGTTCATATCTCATATTTAAATTAAAAATTTTGGAGATAACAAGTACAAATGGTAGATAAACCTCTCCTCTGTCTTGGGGTAAGACATAGTACTAGTAGCAAAGACCATATATATTTGCTAGTAGTCGTGGTGGGTGCTGCTATACAGAATGAATTAGAAAAACGTTTCGATGAAAGCCTATCGAGGACTGCAACTTTAAATGTGTTTTACTCAAAACTTGAAAATGTCCACAAACATCCTATGCTTCTCCCTGCCTCATATGGGAAATCGCAGGGTATGTGTGTGTTTCTTTTTTTTTTTTTCTCTCTCTACATTGATAAAGGGTACCTCAAAGCATATGTCGGCAACTATTACTACTCAAGCAATTGGTAAATACGGGGGTCTCTGAGGGCGTCAAATTTCAAACTACCACTACTATTTGAGTAATCTTAACTTTTTAATTATGTTTTAAACTTATCGCACAAAAATTTAACTGTTAATGAGCGCACACGGAACAGCTCAGTTACGGCAGACAGAAAGCAATCCGTCCTTGTTCTGGCTTCGTCAGTCTGGAATAGCCGTAACTGAGCTACAGGAAAATAACCTCATAAAGCAGCTGAGTATACTGGGTGTTTGAAAAAGAACTCGCCTACTTTGAAATGACATGACAGCAAAACCGTGTGAGGTAGGTGACATAAGTCGTATGTTGCACCAGCGCTCATGATTTTTTTTTTTTTTTACACCGGTTTTCAAAAATAGTTCAAAAACTCAGAGAGCCCTGCAGTCAAATGTTTTTTAATTGATGTATGAGAAAGGACTCCTTTACTTTGGAATGACTTAATAGCAAAACCGTGTGAGATAGAAAGGTGAAATAAGTGGTATGTTGCACTTGCAGGTTTGAAATTTTTTATACACTGGTTTTCAAAAATAATTCGAAAATTTGACTGCAGCGCTCTCTGATGTCTAATGCTTTTTTAATTGGTGTATGAAAAGGTGCTTATTGAACAGAGGTCAAATCTCATCACCCACATCGAACCCATTGGTTCGATAGGGCTACCTTTCTTAGCTGTAACATTATGCAATCGAATGGTCATATTATTGCAGTGAAAGGTGGCCATATCGAAAACATCGCAATGAGATTTGACCTCTGTTCAATAAACACTTTCATACGCTCATTAAAAAACAATTATTATTTTATTAAAAACAGAAACTATAGCGTTCTCTGAATTTTTGGACTAAATTTGAAAACGGGAGTATGGAAAATTCCAGAGCCCTGGTGCAACATACAACTTGTTTCACCTCTCTATCTCACGCGGTTTTGATGCTATGCAATTCCAGAATAGCGGAGTTCTTTTTCAAACAAAACTATTAGCTAAAACTATTTTAGCACACTAGCTGAATGTTCTCAAATAGTTACAGCGCTGCATGCTGTAACAGCTGCTAACACATTCTTACAATTCTGCCTAAGCTAAATTGTAGTTTTATTTTGTTTGTCGCTAATTTGCACCCTTATATTTTAATTGACTGAGCAGAATGAGTTTATAATGCGATGCGATAAGCTAAAGAATGGGATGCTTTTAAACCCTTTTTAAAAAGAAACAGTTGATACTGTCGGTAATGATGCTACGGAAGCAGATAAAAAACGTTTTTAAAATCCATCCCAGTGTTCTTGTAAGCAGCGAATATTTGAGTTGTCTTGCTAGATTGATTTGAAAGCAATTTGCTAATTATTTGTAAGTTCTTTTTCTTTTCCTTTTTCTGAAGAACATTTGAAGAGAACAACAATGAAAATGGCAAACTTGCAATTAAAGCTTTGCTATAAAACTCGAAGTTTGCATGCGAAATTAGTGCCGAAGATATTTAAATTTGTCAATGTTTTCGCCAGTCATGTAAACTTAAGAGTAAAGCTTTGAATATTTATTAAAGAAGCACCTCAATCAGTTTTTTTTTTTTTTTTCAAAATTATTTAACTGATATATGGTCATTAGTAGAAGACATTTGAAAGTGGTTAGATGCATTTTCATTATACATTCAGTGAAAATAACTAATCTACAATGAATTTCAAAAAAATGTCTCTGCAAGAAAGCACAGTTATTAAAATTGAAACAAAAGCCTTCAATTTTTTTCGTATTAGGAGCCATTCTTTTATTACGTAAGCGTCTCGAGCGGAAGGGGGTTGGAAAAATTTCTACATACCCTTACTTTGGGGGGGGGGATCAATCCCATTCTTGCGTAATGTTTTAAAAGTCAATATTTTACTTTAGAAAACGCTCGACCAAGTGATTTGGCAGGGATCATATTTCATTTGCGTCTGGAAGGTAAAAAAGTATTAGGATGAGCTGTTTTTTATTTCCTTTACAAAGAATGAATAGTGTAAAATATAACAAATTAATCGCACTATGTATGCCATGCTTGATGTTTAATTAGTATCACATCGTATACAAAAAATGTTGAAAAAACATTCAGTCTGGATTCAAAATTTTTAGTAAATATTTCTTTACACTAAGAGGTTTAATTTAATTAGTAGTGAATTTAATAACGATTCCAGTGACATACGATTCGTTATTTTATTATTTTGAAAAACGAAATGGAATCTTACGTAAGAATAGGGGGGAGAGGTTTGAAAAATCTTACGTACCCTTACATAGCAAAAAATGGAACACTTGCCATTCACAAATTTCAAACTGACTCGAAAGGATCGCGCACTTCCGTTTTCTTACATAGGGAGAGGGGATCAAAAATGCCAAAACCATCTTTACGTAATTAATGAATGGCCCTTTACTCGCACAGCAAATATTTCCAAATGCAGAGAAAAAAAGCCTTGCCGGACTTGAAAGCTCAGAAAAAAATGATAAATTTATTTTTTAGCAGTGTTTCCTCTTTTTGAGATTCTAATAGTTAAATAGTTTTTCAGTAAAAATTGATAAGTCTTCATTTTAATCATGTCAAAAATCTTTTTCAATAATTTTTAGCGATTGTAAACTCACCCAAATCTAATCAAAACATATTCGTATCTTTTCAATAGCATCGAGTTGATATTACAGACGGAATTGGTTAAATGCAATCGAAAGTTGCATTGTTTGTTTGAAAGTTTGCGCTGGCTTCAAATTTACATTCTAGCTAATATTGCGATGCTCTTAACTTACTATTGATATGACAGTGTTGAGATCTGAAGCTTCTTATTTATATGAACCTGAAATTTTGCTTGTTTACTACGAACAAAAAATTTTGAGTTGCTTCTTACAGCCTTCCAACCTCAAGCTGAGGAGATACTTCTTATTCTGCATTGAAACTCTTGTGATGCTTCGTATTTTGATACCGAGCAAATGAAATGTATGTAAAATATCCTCAGAGTTAAAAAAAAAAAAATCTAGAAAACTCCAAAGTTCAAAAGTCAAACAAAAATCGGCAAAGTAATACATTGCTGATTAAATTCTTTAAATGATTACAAAATAGATATCATTATGCTTTTACCGTTTTGGATCTGAATTTCAACTGTAGAACTGTTAACTTTTAACTCCAAAACTCTAAAGGTAAACTAAAATCAGCAAAACATAGTAGATCAAATTCTTAAAATAGTTGTAAAATAAACATTATGTTAATATTTATCGTTTGCTTCTGAATTAAATTTATCGTTTTGTTTCTTATGTTTTAAATTTATTTTAATTACAGCAAACTTCAAAGCTTTAAAAGCGAATAAAAATCACCAAACTACTGCGGAGATAATGAGCAGAACGCAGAGCATGTTCTTCTGCACTGCAGTTTGCAAGCAGGCCCTAGGTCTGATTTCAGTCTGGCTAGCATTTCCTACCGCTAGCCTTCTGTTTTCTCGGATCTTGTTTAAAGATCCGAGACTTTTGTCATCTTGTATAAATTTGTGGACAATTTTATTCTTTAAGATTTTGGATTTTAACTTATTTTTCTTCTATTTAATTTCTGTAAACCTCGGGCATTCTTTATAGAACACGAGAAATTTTAATTTCTTAGTTTAAAAAAAATGCAAAGCTGATCAAGTTCTTGAAACTGTTGTAAATTCGACATTATTTAACTTTTATCGTTTTGTTTCTGAAATTTTCATCATAAAATTAAATTTAAAAATTTTTTAATTATATGAAACTCCAAACCTCTAAAAGCAGCCGAAAATCAGCGAAGTAATATATTACTGGTCAACTTCTTGATATGGTAGTAAAATAAACATTCTTATGCTTTCAATGTTTTGCTTTTAAAAAATTTCATCATGCATTAGAATTTGTACTCATTTTAATTCTATCAGTGTCTGTAGATTTATACTTAAAAAATCATTGGTGTGGGTTAAATTAAAGTAATTCTGCAAATAAAAATGTAATAAGCACTTTTTAAATAAAATTGCTGAGGAAAAAATTGAAACTCATGAAGTCTTCATAACGTCAAGAATACATTTATCTATTCGCAAATATTCTAATGCCATTACATGTAACCTCCCCCAATAAAAGGACACAAAGTTCATCCGCTTGATAAAATTCTTGTCTGAAAAAGAAAATTCTCAGAACTCCATCTCTAAACCCCCTCTCCCCATCTTCGCTTTTCTAATTAAATCTGCTCTCGGGGGATCAGCGCCATTGACGCATGCGCACAAGGAGTGAAGGGGGTCACTAAAAAGGGGCGAGCCGCCTAGCACAGCTCCCCTGAGATGTATACTTCCGCGGCCCATCTTCCCATTAAGGGTTAAAATAGCGCCGAATTTGCCATTCCGCTATTTATTGTGTTCATCTATTATTGAAGAAAGAAACTTTAGAGAATGCAAAGACTGTACTCGGAACCTCCAGGGAAATTCAAAAGCGTTGGTGGCACTGGAGATGCATGAAACCAAGAAATATGCAAAGTCCTTCCCTGGAGCAACTTCGGTATCTTCTTCATTGGAATAGAAAGATACATCATTGGGACGCAGCACCACCAATGGGGCAAAGCCAAACGACGAAATTAAAATGCCTTATTCCATCCCACCCCTTCTTCAAAGACTATCTTGGGATTACCACGGACTGAATTTCTTGTTCCCATGATGCTCCTTCTTGGATTGATCGCTCCCCCCCCCCCTTGCAACACCCCCTCCCAGCATCATCCAATTGCATTAGACCGAGTCCATGAAAAGTTTTAATTTACTTTTTAATCCCCTTCTGGTTTGGATCTGAACTATTTTCCAGAGCAAGGAAAAGAAGAGGAAAATTTTTACCACCTCGGATTAGGCCGTTTTGAAATTAAAGAACCGATGCCATTAAGCAAATCGAAATATTTGTGTTTTGGGTGCAATTTGTTTGAATGTCGTTTGTTTGCATTAATAGCTAAGCAGCCAGCAGATTAGGTACATCTGCGTGTAAAGAGAATTAAAGAGAAACATTATCGAATACGACCCTTGCTTTAAATCTTTTATCGTAAAAGTTATTCCTCAGCATTTTATTAAAATGGGAAAGGTTTTTGTGCAATTTTTAAAATGAAATATTTAACTCTGACGGTACATATATTTTGATAAACTTCTCAATCCAAGTGTCCTTACATATTTTTTGTCCTGAAAAAATGTGCATGATATATCTATATATATATATATATATTTTTTTCTCTTTTACAAAACTTTCCAAAAATGTTAAAACCGTAATTTAAAATTTGAAGTGTATAAACGTAAATAAATTAAAAAACATTATTTTTGCAAATCATTCGTTGATTCTGTCTTATTTTTATCCAAATAAAACTTGATGTCCGCCGTGAGTTGGTAAAGTGCGTTGTATCTGCATTTTTTTTTTCATTTTTTTGCATGTATGCCATCTATTGTAATTTAGTTTTATTTTGAATGCTTGCTTTTTCGGTTTCCGCTGGAAAAAAATCACGAAAAAGAAATCAATTCCAACATTTCCCTATTGTTAGCATAGTATCCAAAGAGCTTTTCTACTAATGTAGTCGAACTCACTTGTGTTCGCAAAGGAACCGCGATATTTGCTCGAAAAACCGAGTGCTCGCAAAAAGCGAGTTCATGAAAAAAATCATAAAAAATCACCCTTGTTGCTATTTTTTTCTTCTTTTTAATCATTGTTCAACCAAACAAGTTTTTTTTTTGCTTTGAACTGTCTGACTGTCTCTTATGTCATTGTTTTTGAGTAATACACACATGCGCACACATAATTTTTAAGCGTTTCGTTCCTCCACAAATTAAAAAAAGTGCTGCCATCGCTTTTTTTCAGGATTTATAATTTGTCACTAACTTTGGTTGACTTTAGAATGTTAAAGAAAATTTACCATCAGAGGAAGTCAATAGAAATTTTACGAATTACAAAAATAATGCTCACTTTTAAGCGGGGTTTGTTCGTTAAAAGCGAGTTATGCTCCCACAAACCTACCATTAAACCAAGTATTTCTGATTTCCTCGAAAAATCCGGGTTCTCGTAAAATCAGAGCTCGTTACAAGCAAGTTCGACTGTATCTGAAAAACCTATTTCTGCAGATACTGTACTTTATCTTCCCACCAGGGGCGGCAAATAGGGGGGTCAAGAGGGGGCGGTCGCACCCCCAAAAGTTTTGCGCAGAATGATAGAAAATGGGTGAATTCAATAATTGTTAGTCGGAAATCAATGTTCATTAAAAAAAAAAGCTCGTTGGTTCTCAGTAACTATTTGATGAAACTCGACACGTTCCCAGATTAGTGTTTTTCGTTATTTGGATAATGACTTAAAAAATTCATGAAGTATTTTCCGGCCTTTTCTGAACATAGAAAACTGATGTTAATTTTGACTAAAGAAGACATTTCTTCATACAGGCTAAATATTTCATACTTGTGTGTCCAGTGTAACGATGGTATGTCCAATATGAGAGGCGCGTGCAAAGTGGAGTGGCTGCATGATTTTCACAAGAAATATCCTTGATATTTTACATTAACTTTTACGCTCATTTTTGATTGAATATTTATTTAATGAGCGTTCATCGCTTTCTTCTGCTAGAAACACGTTTGAGCTGCTCAATGCATTATATGCTTTCATAGAAACTTCTTAAAAATGCATGTGATTATTGAATACAAAAACATATCAACAAATATCTTTTATGGGGCTTTATAATTATGCAATCTCGGAGTGACACAAGATGATCTTCAAGAGTTAAAACTAGAAGAATTATTGCAAAACGATTCTTTCAATAGTGAAAAAGCTCATGCATTTTAGCATGCATGACTTCGTTTGAATTTTTATTCAATTTGTTTACATTGAGGAAAGTTTTTGAAAAATGCTTTTCTCTATAAAAACATCTTCAATCCGCTACCCTTAATTTTCGGACTATTCAAGTCACAGCTCAATCTACAATTGATCTGTGCACCATACTGCCACAGTTCAATCTACAATTGAAACTGAAAATACATTTTACGTGGATGTATATTCGATCAAGCGTGAAACTTCAAAAAAAATTCTTCCTTCGAGCCAATTTTAAAAAGACCCAAAATCCACATAATGATGTGAAGTCAAACATTGATTTTTTAATATTTTGTATGAAATAAAAGATTTAGTTTCGAATGAAATTAACACAAGATTTGATGATAATTATTTTTCTGTATGGTTGGCTCTATATTATCTGGATTGGATTTTGAAAACGAAAAGTAAAATGTTTCAATTATGAGCAAAATTTTTACCATGAGGCAAGGAAAATTACAAGCAATATACCGACAGACCGGCTATCACATCCAGAGATTGCAGCTTCATCCTTGTTATGGACTCATCAGTCTGGAATAGTGAAAAACAGAGCGGGAGGTAGATGACATCCCATTGACACTAAGAGCGCCGACGAGACTACATTACTCAATGATGAAAAATTAAGCCCCTCACAATTTTTTTAAGTTCCCTGTGTACCTTTGAAGAGCAAGATATAAAAAGTGTTTTCATACATAACTTTGTTACTTTGATTAATTTTTAACTATTCCAATCAGCTCAGCTATTAGATAGTTTTTTTTTATGTTTTAGGAGGTTAGGGAATTATTTTGTAAGCACAATGGGCAAAAAAACCTTTTTTATTTTGCTGTACTGGCAAAACAGCAAGACACTGGGCACTGATAAATTAGTAACACGATTCCCAGCTCTCCCGAATTCCAAAAATCACGCATTGAAACTTTTCCGAAAGGTATAAAACTTTAGTATCGAATTGTTTTGTATGATAACTTATTAGAAAGTGAATCAAAATTTTAATTGTTACTAAACATTAATTTTATAATATTATATATTATAAACACAGGTTTTATGATCACTTCCTATTAGCTAATGTGTGTTTGGGACCGCGCCGTGGTAATACATATTTAAAAAACTCGACCCCCCAAATGAAATACTGAAATGCCGCCCCTGCTTCCCACGGCAGATGTTATCTAAGATACTTGTATAAGGCTGTGAGCAATAAATGTATTTAAGAGGATTTTTTTAAGTATTCAGAAACTCATGTGCAAAATCCAAACCGAAAGTAGACTTTCATTGAAAGTTTTCTTTCTAAATCACGTTATCTAGCAGCACCTACTACTATCATCTCTTTCCGCAAAGCAGATGATAGTTTCTCCTTCCAGTTGAACTTCACTGAGAAAAATGTTTTCATGCTTTGAAACTTTCTTGAAACCTTTTGTTTCAAGAGTATTCATGTTTTTAAACAGTGTGCTAAATTATATCATACCAAGAAATAAGTACATAAACTAGACGACCCGTGCGGAACTCCGCACTGTGCTTCGAATCGTTTCATAAGGTATTTCGCTCTTTAAGAATTTCAAAGGAAGAACATTATGAAGAAGAACCGAAAAAAAAGTAAGCGCAGAAGAAAAGGCATGTAATTTAAAGACATCAGTAACAAAACCTCGTTAAATACAACGTTGTGATAATTTGATCATCGCTCACCTTTTGGTCGTACATATTTTCAATTCAAACATAAATATCATTAAAAGTGTGGCTGAGTAGTGACTCGTGAAAAAGCAATAATTGTGCATGTAAAAAAACAGGTTGTGGCAAATACAGTCCTGCCCATGTGAGCATCTGACGGGAAAAAAAGAAGTATTAAAGAGATATTTATTGGCACGGATTCGAATTGGTGGCATTCTGATTAACAGCCCGACACCCCAACAAACCTAGCAATTGCGCCTTCCTTTTCAAAAGCTATTCATTGAACGAATGCATGGTAAAAAACAGTAAAAAAGCTTTTTGCCAAAAAATAATAATAATAATAATAATAATTGGATCATGCCTCTATGTTTTATCATTAACCAGCATGACACGATTTAAAATTATTCGAAAAGCATGGAATTTGATTAAAGAATGACGAAGATCACACGTAGCGATTGAAATGAACATTCTAGAGAAGTAATAAATTAGATTGAAAATAAGTGTTTTCATCTTTGAATATTGAACTATTTCACATAGAAGGTTGCTTTATGAGTTACGGCTTAAATGCCCGCACATGTTTCTCTTTTAATCGAACACTTAAAATTCAAAACCATAACCAGTTGAACTGAGTCCGTTTTTTAAGTGTAATTTTCCGAACGTAGACAAAATGTATTTTTTTTTCAGCAGAAAGCAGAGGAGTAGAAAATGATTTATTGCTAATGAAGTTGATAATAATTTTAATGCTTTATATCGTATTCGCGCGAATAAAAAATTAAAGGTTTACTGGGTGAAACTCGTAGTTTTAATTTGGCGTAGTATTTTTTCATTTGTACAAAAGGTCGAACACTGCTATTAGAAACATCTACATTTTAGCAAACAATGAAAATGTTTTTCTGCACAAAAAGAATTTCCTTTAGGTAAATCTAATACTTTTTTATGCTTACATTATGCTGAGTGGTCTGGATGTAGTCAAAGCTTAAAAAAAAGGAAGAACACTCTTCGATTAACAGTCAACTTATCCGACTGACAACTGTAGCCTGCATAAAGGAGTCGAAACACCAAGTAGCATTCATACTGCATTTATTTTATTACGTTTGTATGTCATGAGTACATGTAATACGTAATACTAATATAAATTTGATATTCTTTCGGACAGCCCAAACTTGCCCAAGTTCAGATAGTTTATAGCCGAACGCTCTACCGAAAAAAACTTATCAATTTAACCGAACAACTAAGTCCAGTGCTTTTAAGCTTTATTAAAATATGAACACACACACAGGCTATTTTTTTTTTTTCTTTTTTTGCCGAAAGCGACGTAAAAAATGGAAAACTGCATTAGAACTTTGCTTTTAAAAAATGCATAAGAACTACAGGCAGCATCAAGATTTTGAAACAGCAAGGGGCGTTTTCGAAAACTTGATTATTCGACCGTAAGTCTATTTTTCTTCATTAGCCAGCCTGATAAGTTTTAAAATGAGAAGGGAATAATATATAACATAAGATATTGAAGAAACATTTTTTTATTCTTGAAAATTTTTACAATTTGTTACCGCAGGCTGCTTAAACCGTTATGACTTAGATGGCAGCACGTGTTCATCATTTAACAGCACGGTTAAAATACAAAATAAATTGAACTATGCTCTTTTTTAAGCGTAGCTTTTCGAATGTAGTAAAATGTGATAAGCTTTTTTTTTTTTTTTTTTTTTTTTTTTTTGCAATAAGAAGAAAAAATATATATTTTACCCTTCAAATTGAGGTAGTAATTTTTTTATTTGTACAAAGAGTCAAAAACTCATTAGAAGAATATATATTTCAATATACGATTTATTTTATTTTTTTTCTGAACAAAAAACAATTCTAATTGTAGTCTGAAATCTTAAACCTGTTACTTATATTTTCGCTTACATTATGCTTTAATTTTCTTACCAGAGCCAAAGCTTTAAAAAAAAAAAAAAAAACCGTACATTTCCGAAGTAATTTAGCACAACGTCACTTCAAGTTTTCATATCAGCAAGGAGCGTTTCCTTCTCATTTATTCTAATCCTTCATAGTTGTTATTCACTTAATGTTCATGCAATGCGCGACATTTCTCTAATTTTTTGTTGCAGATTGTCCGGACGTGGGCCCGAACACGCACTCTCCAGGTTACGAAGAGAACGCTCTGCCGATCAAGCTACTCAGCTCTGTCGGTCATAGCGCAAATTAAAGTTATAAGTTTAACCGAAAACCTCATTCTGGTTCTTTAAAACAGGTTTTTCGGCTGAAAAAAACAATTTTTAGACCGTGGGTCTATTTTTCGTCAGTAGCCTGCACGATAAGCTTTAAAATAAGGTGTAAATCAAAGAAATCGATCGAGAATTGAGGAAAATCTGGCGTAGAAACCAAAAACAGGCTACAGAAATAATATATAAGGATCGGTTGTTGTTGTCGTAGTATGCCTGCTATGCTTGCAATTTAAGGTGCGCTGCTTCACTTATACAACTGCAACGAAATTTGGTGTGAAGTCCGACTTCTTCAGCACACACATGCCATAAGGACCCATTTATGGGGTGGGCAACCATTTGCAGCATAACAACACATTCACACAGCGGAAAAGTCAAGAACAGAAGAGAGAAAGTACATCCATGCCAGAGCTGGGATTCGAACTCGGGACCTCCCCGTCACAGTCAGATTCCTCTGCCCACTAGACAGGACGGGTGACACATAATTCGGTTAATACTCAATTTTGAAATTATTACATATTCAAAAATGAGCACAAATACATCTAAAATAATCACATGTTGATTTGAATATTTGATGAGTATTTTAATATTTCAAATTTGCATACACATAGTCGGAGCAATTTCGACTATGCGATACGTTAAAATTTGAGTACTTTTCCGTCATTTTTGAAATTGTTGTTTTTAGATTATAGTTATCTCCAAGTCTTTAATTTTTGCACCTACACCTCTTTGCTTGTAGAAGATTCATATTAGCTTTTAAAAGAATTTAACTGCTTACAGCACTATCTTCTGTTTATGCACATATTGATACGTCAACTCTGAGCAAAGCAATTAGAATACCATGTTAGATTCTGTTGATTTAAGAAGGGATGAAAATAAATTTAAAAACCACATTTTGTAAAGCTACAAATTTGCAAAAATATTGCATACTCGTATTTTGAAGGTTCACAAAACCCTTTAAGTATCGAGCCTCTGAATTAAATTCATGACTTAGTTGACGATTTACTCAGATCCCCCCCCCTTTTTTTTAATCAACGACAAACGTAATCATATAATTGGTTAGCAGTCAATTAGGGTTAATAGTTATCTGAAAGCAAATTATCACAGAATAACGTGTTCAAGTTCAAACCATTATCTACAGTTGAATGAATCAGTTAACTAACCATGGCTATCTGCAATTCCCATGAATAAACGTTTTGATGCACAAAAATTGTAAATTACTGCAGACACGTGTTTCGGTGTTACAAGGAACAGCTTTTTCAATGCAAAGAAGTGTGAGCTTTTGGATGAAAAGTTGCTATTTTTGTGCATCAAAACGTTGGTTAGTTGATTCATCCCATTTTCAAGCATAAAGGTATTTGTTACTCGTTATTATCATTATCTACGATACTATTTTCAAATAAAACGAGAAACTTATTTCAAAATAAACAGCGCATCAACAAACTAGACTTCGTAACTTACTTTCAAGTTTTCTTCTGTTAGGTGAAAAAATGTCTAAAAATATACCATGGGGTGTACTTAGTTGAGATTTGAAACAATTAGAAATCTATTTTTATTCTTCAATAGCTATGTCGTCCGGCTTTTCACGGTGTACCTCGAAAATAAATTTATCTCAAGCGACGCGTGTTAAAAATCAGGCTTGAAAAAAAAAATATGTAAAGTGTCCCCACAGATCTCGGAAAAATAACCAAAAGGGGAAAAAATTCAAGTCTCCCCGAATACAATAAAAGTTTCAAAGCAAAAGCAAGAATTTTTTTTTTTTGTTCACACTCGAGAAGAAAGTCAACAGATTTTTCTTTTCAATGGTTTTGTTCACTCTAACTAAAATAGAGCTAGAGGCAGACGATAACTTTCCGATTTAAAATCGATTTTCCTTTACTTAAAAATGTTTCTAACTTTTCTGTTTGTAATTTTATGGGCTTGGTGGTTTCTATTCCAAAGAAAAAAAATCTTCTGAAAGGGCATTTTTCGCGAACTTTTGAATGACACTAAAATTGAACTGATTGGATAATTATTTTGGGCAGAAAGTGCCATTTAATGCCATTTTCGGATCCTAAAATTAAAATCCGAACGATTCGGTACTTTTCTGGTGTTTGAACACCCCTTCCCCCCCCCCCCCCCCATTCCTTCTCGGATGCCGAAGCACCTCCCTGCCGAATTTGGTCGAAGTCCCACGCAAACTGTGGATTTGTATAGGGAACATACATAATAAGTATTGTCTGTGTTATTCATAAAGATAAAAGTGTTTCTCAATCATTAAGGTGTAGGCCTGTTTCACAAGAAGCAACTTAATTGAATCAACTTTCGGACGGGTGGTTATCAGAATGTTTAACAAGGTAGAAAAAAAAGACGGAATCGCCCGGCAGCCTTCACACGACAGTCAACTCATGAGGACCACCAGGCACATGAACTGCTACCATTCTCATCCCTGTGAGTTGAATCAACATTTTGTTAATTTAACTGATCGGGACAATGCCAAGCGTTCGCTCTTAACGCGAGTAAACTAATTCAGTCAACTCGGTTCGTTTTAAGAGCGTTGTCAAGTAGCTGCTTGAATAAACTCGGGTAATTAAATGAAAAACAGATTCCGCTATGTTGCCTCGTGTGAAGACAACAAAAACGCTAGTCAACTAGCTGTCGTGCACCTTTTTTAAAAAGTTGACTCAACTAAGCACTTCACTAGTAGGAGGCCTTTCAATCACCATACAATATTTCACGGTGATATTGCACTTGCTTTCTAATTAGAATAAATTTATATTGATTGTTATTTGATTAACTATAAAACTTCTTAAGCAATAGCACATACACTTTTACTGGAAGAAATAAGCATTTTTGTGTCAATAATCCACAAAAGAAAGTTGTCTAACTTCATCAGAGAACGCCATTTTTTGAGTCAACATGGTACATATCAGGACATAAATAGTACACCACAGTATTATAACTATGATTCATAAATTATGCATTACCTGATAAGTTCCACTATGCGTCATTGCAATGAAAAATGCATGAGGCCACCTAAAAGGTAGTCCTTAAAGCACATTCGCTACTATTAGCAACTTAAAAGTCATTGACAAATTTTTCAAAAGCTATGACAGGTTAAGCCTTTCTAACAGGAAGCTTCATAATAAGGCTCTAAATAAGAAGACTTTATCAGTTTTTCCAATCTTAACACCTGCATTTCATTTTGAACTCTCACCTTCCTCATTATTACTATCTCCGTTTCTGAAGATGTACCAGCTCCCTTTGGAGAAACACGTTTGAGTGAAACATCTGTCAAATTCATCTGCGTCTGATTCATCATTGTGTTGAGAGATTTCAGAAATACTCGTCCATTCAAATATTTTTCACCTCCGTAAACGAAATACGATGAGCGTCTGCTTAGCCGAGGAAAAAGAATGTTGTTGCTTCCTTTAGTCAAAATTACCACTACTTTTAGTCGTTGAATTTGATAGACTATGCAAAAATAATAATAACAACAACATGGAGCCAGAAAAAGCTTCTTTTCCCAATAGTTATTTTTTATTTATTTTTTTAATATCCGATTTTGGAAGTGAGGTGTGGTCTTTATGACGTCATAAGTGATGTATTTTGGTCCGCTACTCCATTGGCGCGCTGAATGTTGACGCATTGTTATAAAAAAAGGTTGCCATTAAACAGCAATATTAACAGCGATCACAGTGATAATTTTGAATGATCACTGTTTTATCTTTATCAAATGCCAAAACGTTGTGCTCTGCGCTGATGGCATCAGTGAATGACATTTCACCACTTGTCATTCACTGATGTAAACAGTAAAAAACGTTAAAAAAAATTTAATCTGAGCACCAGTAAAATTAGTGTTTTAAAAATACTAAACTTTGTCAAATATTTTAAAAGATGGTTGAAACCTATGTTTTTAAGCATTCTTTTTCAAAAAATAAAAATACTTCTAAAATTTCGTAAACAACCCAATTACAGTCGGAATCTCTTACAACGAGCGCGAAGAGACCACAATATTCATTCATTATAACAAAGTGATCGTTTAAAAACGGTTTAGAGTTTAAAAAAAATCAGAAAAATTTAATACCTACTTTCTTTGTTTTTTTCCTCAATTATAATTGCAGTGAAATTCCGTATCATCAAACTGAAGGAACCGTAAATTTTGTTCGTTGTAACAGAAATTTCGTTTTAATGGAATTCAAGCAATGAAATAGAAATTATAGCTGGATTGAAAAGTTATTTCGTTAAATAGGATCTTTCGTTGTATTGGCATTCGATGTAACGGATTTCTCTAAATGGTTTTCAATACAAATGAGGTTGGTGTGTTTGCTTTGCATTATACAGTGCTGGCCAAATTATTAGACTAAAGAGGTTTTTTTTTGTTTTTTGTACACTATTTGTACTAAAATACTATTTATTTTACTATTAAAGTACATTACATACCGTACACTGATTATTACGTTATTTTAGCATAATTTAATGTTTGCAGGTGGCAGCACTGCCTGCTTTTGTTTATGTTCTTCGCTTATCTACCTACCAGGAATATAGGCACCTCATCAGCTTATATAGGACCTCAATCAGCTTAAGCAGTTCACTAGGTCTTTATTAGTGTGCTCTGTTATATTTAAAGTTAGTTTTAGGTAATTAATGAGTATGTGTATGCGAGTATATATAATAGTGAGTATAAACAATTTTTCACCTCCTTTTTTTAAAAAGTTAAGAAATGGTGTAAACCTTGTGAAAAGTACGCCATAAAGACTTAAAATGCTCATCAAGAACAAGGGAATGCATACTAAATATTAGATAATTATTTAACTGTTCGTTAATGTGTCTATAGTTATGTAATCAATGAAGAATTTGCTTTTAAAACAGTCTTAGTCTAATAATTTGGCCAGCACTTTATTGTTGTACCTTTCATATGTTGTTCTTCGCTTAATACTAATGGCTAGAAAACGTCATTTTTACCCTTGACAGGAAAAAAGGTGCACGTTTTTCATCAACAGCCACTCAAAGCCACTATATTGGATTTGTTTGGTGTTTCAGCCCTAAATTTTTCATATTCTTTGTTACCCTCGTCGCATTCATCACTTTTTTTTCTGTTTTAGCTTGAATTTCAGCTATCTTTTTCTGAAGAACTATTTCAAATTTCTTAAAAATGAATGAAATTTTCTTGTAGTGTTTTAAGTTGTGTTTGCAGCTCACAGGTTATATTATTTTCCATATTTTCCCTTTATTGGGACTAAAATTGTATTCCCTTTGCAAGTAAAAATCATCCTGCATAATTATGCAACGCAATCGTGCTTGCATTGCTAATCCGCAATCATTATCTCAAATAAAGATTCTACTAATTACTGAAAAGTGATGAGAAAACTACCCTATTTCTTTCGCTCGCCCCCAATAAGGTAATTATGTATATACAGATTCTACTTCTCCCTTGAAGTAAGCGAACAACTGATTCAAGGAAATTTTTTGAAAGGTCATGACGTCATGATCGTAACACTATTCGGCTGCAGAAGTTTCAAGGGGACGATGAATAACAATAAACAAAGGTGCTTATTATGTTGTTGAATCTCTGTATCAAATATTATCTTATGTTTTGGAGATGAGTACAAAATTGACCGATTCTTTAGCCATTTAAAATAGGACATGTGTTTAGTCCAAACGGTACAAATTTGACACATTATGCAAGAAACATTCTCCACCAACAAAAGCGAGAAACAACAAATTTTACCACGATGAAGATTCGAAAACTGTTTGTTAACCTTGTTACCAGAAGAACGAAAAAAAAAATATAAATTTATCTGTTTCAAAAACTAAGTTTATAACATGAAGTAAATTTAATGCAAACTAACATTAAAAAAATCTTCCACTAATAGAGATTTATTTTTTTATGTAAACTGCTATTGAGTACATGAATTATCCTAGAAATCTCCTGCGTAAACCTGGATTTAGTCGGGTTTTTTTCCTCTGTTAACATTAACAAAATCCGGGACCGATTAAGATATTAGGGTGCCCTAGTCCAAATGTTCATTTGGGGGGGAGGGGGCTCCCCTTTAGTCAAACCTCACTGTTGCTAAAACAGTTTTACCACTGACTAAAAGTTTTACACTGACTAAAAGCCCCCAAAATTTTGGCATTTTGGGGGCTCCTGAAAAGCAGCGGATCTAACCCAAGACCTAGTTGAGCTATTCAGTAATCAATCCTTGATTACAGCCACAAAATCAAGAACGTAATGATAATCACAAGCAAAGAAAAGAATGCTTGAAATATTAGTAATGTGAAACATTCTCCAATTAACCAGACATTGCTGATAATTAAGAGTTGAAAAGATTTTTCTTTTACGTGGAAAATTGCATTTGAATAAAATTTCAAGTCCCATTGGCTGCAAGCCTCCTTCACGTCATAATTACATAAAAACAGTTCCGTATGTGCCTTCGAATTAATCGGTAAGGTATTGAGGTCCTCGGGCAATACTTATAAGGCCATAAGATCACGATCGTAACGTTAATCACGTATTATTATGCTTTCCATATGTACATTGGTATAAATCACGAACTTTATTAGAGCAGCACCCAGCAGTATTTCGCCAACAAACTTGACAACGAATCAGACAGGCTAATGAGGACGCAAAGAGCATGAGCTTATTAAGATCGTCCTTCATGCAAACAAATCAGAATTTATTCCTAACCATAAACGTGCTATTACCTCAAAAGCAATGATTGATCAAGAACAGGCTTTGTATTCCTTGTTTCATTAAGCCTTTAGAATAATCTGACTTGCTTTTCTTTCCCGTTCTCCCTTGCCTAATGGCATTTACATGTTGCAGTTACAGTGAAGTTCCTTGTGACATCAATTAGTCAGAACCGCTGATTAATGCGAATTTCGTTTTTAAAGAGCATTGATGAATACACTAAATCTCCTCCAGCGGCGTTCCGATGATGCTGGCGAAACTTGATCGCTCCAAAGATGATGATGTAATCTGCGGGATAGCTTCCGGAGTGAACTTTGAAGATTATTTAAAATGACAATGTTAATTAATGAAGATGCTAGATATAACAATTTGTATTTCTTTATAAAAGTTAAAAATATTAGGAAAGCATTTTTCTCTTAATATACATATAAAATTTTGAACTGATTCTCTTAAAGATTTGAATTTGAAAAGAAATATGCATCTTCATCGGTTAACACTTTAAGGTAAGTAGTATTCCAGGTAAGATGCCGCATTTTTATCTCAAACCGTATTGTACTTATATACGTTCAAAGTTGGTCACTCATTTATTGGACGCACACACACTGTATTAAAGTTTTAATTTTTTGACGATTTTAACTACAATTTAAAAAAAAATCATATTATCTCTCGGTCCAAAATGAAGAAGAGCAATTTCTTAGCATTTGCTTCATTTTGCACGAGGCGTTGCCCAACCTTATCTCCAGAGGCACCCTGAAATTCGCTGCTTCTATCTCCCCCAAGACCAAACGCAATATGATGGATGGGTGGGTCTCTCCTTTCATATCAAACGGCTGACAGTGGGGGGAAAACTCTACCTCTTCCCTGATACGAAACTCAACTGTGATATTCTTATTTTTTTCCATTTTTTTCTTCATTTTTTCCCTTCCTTCGTGTTTTTCCAGCAAGCTCACAAGAGACACCCAGGGGGATTTTCGGACGATAATTTCATGGTGCCTACACTGCCCTCTGAGAATATCTTTCCCCATAGGGCTCTATTCCTACCTGCTCCTCTGGTTTTTATATCGATTTTAAGGGTCCCTGGTGGCAACGGTGTGTACCAACGATCGGGAAGATAGCCGACTAAAGGATGTTTTCCATATAAATTCGTCGTCCGGTAACGGTTGCCCAGGTCGTTTGTTCGTCCATTACCACAGCAGTTTGTTTTCGGAAATGACCTTTTGTTACCTGATGCCGAGAAATATTCGAGGCAAGAATGGAATTGGACGGCCAGTCCAGTGGATTACAGTTTTATTTCAAGTGCCTCTTGCCAATAAATGCAAGGAATAAGATACTTTGTTTAATATGAATAATTTTTGCTCATTCTCGAAATGGCAGTCATTTATGATATGACCTTATCAAGCAAAATTTTATTGTTCATTAATAACAAAAATTGTAATAAAAATAGGAATTAGAATTTTTAAAAATAAATCTATTTATAAAATTTACAAATTGTGAACTGATTTTCGAGGTTTGTTTCTTATTTTTATCCTTCAGAAATTGTCGACCTTATTTCACTTACAACGACATCAAAACTTAAATATATTCTCCCAATTCTCGGGTTCCATGTTAATTTTTTCTTCTTCAAAAACTGAAATAGTTTTGTCATGAAAACCAGCCGACTTAAGTTTTTGAAACTTAAGTGCGAAAAATCATTGGGCACTAAAATTTAAAGAACTCCGACTAGTTTTCAATGTAATAAATTTACTTTAACTTACCCCATTTCCTAAGTAAAACTTTAAAAGAAGTAGCTTGCTTCCAAGCAAGTTGTTTCCGAAAGGAATAAGAAATCAGAAAAAAAAAACAATTTCTTGATTAAAATACCCACATAAAAACATTTAAGATAGATTCAAGCTCCCTCAATTGTTTCGAACTTCGAGTAAAATAACTTATTTTTTACTATTTTTTGGAGAAAATATTAAAAACAAGCAATTTGTTTTACACCTATTCAAAACTAACTTTAGTATGATCTACTTTTTAAAAAAGTTAAAATAAAAAGTTTTTATCAATATATTAATAAACGGTAAAAGTTTTCCCAATCAATTGTTTTCGAACTTCTCTCTTTGTTTACTTATTTCTACTTTGTTTATTAATTTCTACTTTTTTACTTATTTATATTTTGTATGTTTCTCACTCAAAGACGGATGTTAATACTTTACGAATTGTTCAAAATTGAATAAAATGTGTTAAAATCTAAAAGTACCGAACATTAAAGTCAATCAATCAAAAAAAAAAATCTGCTTATACTGGATATTTCTTTCACAAAGGATTATCCGGGGGAAGGGGGGGGGGACATATCGATTAGCTCACTCTTTCTACAATAAGAGCAAATTTTCTAATTAGATTTATTTTTTGTTCTGTTTCCCCCTTTTGCCATAATTTATAGAAAATTCAAACATCGTTATTATTATAAATTTTACTTCATTCATACTTGGAGATGTATTTTAAACGTAGAAATGAATTTAAACCTGGGCTGTGGAGTTGGAGGAAAAAAGACAGACTGACTCCGAGAATTTTCAAGCCTTCGACTCCTACTCCGATTTCGAAAGCATTGGCAGAACTGCGGACTTTAAGGGAAAATGACTAACTCCGACTCCTGAAATTTTAATCCTTCGACTCCCGATTCGACCCCTTTATAACAAAATCAGTCAGACTGACTACGCAAGTACTGGCAGGGTTGCGGACTTTAAAGTAAAATGACCACCGACTCTGACTCCTGAAATTTTAAGCCTTCCACTTCCGACTCTTTTACCATAAAATCATTCCAACTCCGACTCTTCGACTCCATCTCCACAGCTATGGTTTTAACACAAATTTTTAATAAATTAAAAATTGAGAGAAAATAACTATAGGCGGTGTAGTAAAAGCTACTCTTACAAATCAGTTTTTAATTTAAATTTTATTGACTGCTTTAGAATTAACTTAAACACAAAGATATTAAAGTCAACTGAAATTTAGAGTATTTTAATTACGAAAACATATACCTATTTTATTTCACTTTATAATGCGAACCAAGCTTATAGAATCAATCTTTAGAGTTAAAAAACGTTTTTTATATTTTATTTCAAAGTTTTCTCGTTTTGAAATGCATTTGAGGTGTGACTTTTTGAAATTTAAAACGTATTTACTTGTTACCTATCCTTCTTTGGAAAAAAAAAAGCGGTATTGACTTTCGCTTTAATATAAAGTCATTGTGCGCAAAGATAGAATAGCACACTAGGTGTCGAGGGAAGAAGTGAGGGATGCCGCAAAGTGCCCCATGGTAAAAATATGTTAAAAATCAACTCCTGTTTGTGAAAATTGCAACACCATGAAAGAAGCATCACAGTTGAATGAAATTTATTACGCAGTTGATTGGTAATGGTACAAATAAATAATTACATTTTCAAACCAAACAAACAATAAAAAGAGATAGAAAATAGTATTTTGTGAGGCCACCACGCGCTGCAATAAGAGCTGCTACATGACTCGGCATGGAGTGAAACAAAGTTTGAATATCTGCCTGTGGGAGAGTATTCCATATTGTTTATATGCGCAACCAAAGTTCGTCTGTAGAAGCAACAAGCCGAGAATCACGAGCGAGACGCCGCCCAACGAAACCCCACACATGTTCGATCGGTGACATATCCGAGGAATATGCAGGCCAAGGAAGAAGCTGTACCTGATGCGAATCAAGGTAGGATTTGACAGTCCTGGCGACATGCCGACGGGCATTATCCTGCTGGAATACAGCCCCTGGCAATCCTTACAGGAAAGGAATAGCTTGGGGCTGTAAAAACTTCGTTTATGTATCGAGTACTCCTCAAACTGCCCACAATTCGTAGCATGATGGAACACATGTAGCTGTTGACCACTGTGCTGCCAATTGTCTAGAAGAAGCTGTGTGGTCCGTCAGCGCCATACGCACCAGGTGTCTGTCATCGCGAGTTGACGTCATGTTTCGGGATCCACTCCAGGATTTCCGAGCTGTTCGACCCTCGTCCGTCCACTGCTTCCAAACACGCATGATTGTGCTGCTGTTACGCTGCACACGAGCGGCTACTGCACGCTAAGACAATCTAGCTTCACGAAGGCCAACGATTCTGCCCCGTTCAAACTCCGAAATGTGTTCAAATTTCGCTTTCTTTCGTCGAAGAGGCATAGTAAAGATTCAGTTAACGTTTACTCTAGCATATAACCACCGATAATCATACACACTTCGCTACAGCCGTCTATTTATATTCGGTTCGATTCGCCGTTCAGAGGGCGCTGCTCAGCATACGCATGAGCTACTGGTATGCAATTCTAATCATTTGCATATCATGCCCTTTTTTACATTTCCTGCAATTTTCCGTTCACTCGCGTAAATTCTTCGTGGTGTTGCAATTTTCACAAGCTGGAGTGTAGAACTATACTAGGGTGTCATGAGGAAATTCCAATTCTTCCAAGTGTCCCTCGAATTGGAGAAGTTTGAGAAACCCTGGAATAGCATATATTTACCGATGATTGGCTATAAATATTGCTTAGTTAAGCAATAAGTTCATATGCTTAAATTAACCCATTTTCGGCCAAAGGTGCATATACGCACCATTTCGGTAAAGAATTTTTATTTAACGCTGTTTCGTATATTTTTTATAAATAACACAAAAATGCCACTTACAGACTTTAGGTCATACATAGCGATTGCTTTATTAAAAGCTGAATTCAAGGACAATTTACACTGCTCAAAACAATTAGGGGAGCAAGCAAAAAAATCAAGAAAACCGTGCGATACAGCCGCGTATTGGCATAAAATGGGTAGTACACGCGTATCCATGTGTAATACAGAGAAAAAAAATAAAACAATGTGAAATTAAGCTTTAATTATTTGAAAATATGGGAAAAACATGAAAAGATGATTTAGGGCAACAATTTGGTTGCATGTAAACGATAAAAAAAAGGCTCTGAATTGACATGATGCATGAGTTTTAATAGGCCGTGTGGTCTCCTCGAACAGCTAAGACTGCTGCACACCTGTTTGCCATGGATGCGATGAGGTTATCGATCAGACTTTGGGGAATATTGTTCCATTCCTCAAGAAGTGCAATCTCCAAGTCTGGGACAGTCACAGGCGGCCTTGGCCGCACAGCAATGCGTCGTCCGAGCATGTCCCAAACATGCTCAATTGGATTCAGGTCAGGAGAGCACGCTGGCCATTCCATACGTTGTATTGTTTCAGCTTCAAGCATGTTCTCCACCAGACGAGCTCTATGTGGTCTGGCATTATCATCCTGGAAAATAAAGGAATCGCCAATGGCTCCAGCGTAAGGGATGACATGAGATCGCAGTATCTCGTCTGCATACCTGCGGCCCGTCAAAGTGCCATTCCGAATGATATGCAGGTCCGTACGTCCGCCTATGCTGATTCCACCCCATACCATCCAACCAGCTCGTCTGTATTGTGACCTTTCACGAGCGAATGCGGGGTTATTTCGGGTGCCCCTCTCCCGCCATACCAGAACGCGTCGAGTGTCACACTCCAGACTGAATCGGGACTCGTCTGTAAACAGCACTTGGCTCCAATCATGTTGCTGCCAATATCGATGTTCAGCAGCCCATCTTCTTCGGGCCGCACGGTGGCGTGGGGTCAACGGAATGCAGACCATTGGCCTACGTGCATAGAGCCCTCCCCCATGAAGCCTATTACGTACTGTTTGGCTGGACACCCTTCGTCCTGTTGCCAAGAACAACTGTCTTTGCAGCTGAGTAGCATTCTCTGTTCTGTTTCGACGGGCTGTTAACCGTATATACCGGTCATCAGTTGCTGTAGTGGCGCGTGGCCGACCTTGCCCTGGTCGACGTCTGACATTTCCTGTTTCTTGGAATCGATTCCACAGTCTTGCAACAACACTTCTGGCGACTCCAACAGCGTCCGCGACACTCCGTTGTGTTTGGCCTGATTCCAGTCGGCCTATGACACGCCATGCCATGGATTCAAGTAAATCACGTTGTTCAGACATTCTCTTAAGCTTGTCTCAAAAACAGAAAGACTGCGCAATCAAATCTCACAGTTACGGCAATAAAACAGACGTGTCTGCAACATCCCGATTTCTGGCCTTATCTTCTTTTTCTGGTTTGTGACGTCATGAACTTTGATTTGCATATAAAGTTTTCTTCTTCCGTTTATTGGCAGGCTGTAATTTATGGAGGATTCATTTTATGTTACTTATTGGTAGACATCTTTGCGCAATTCTGTTAAAACCATGTGCTCCCCTAATTGTTTTGAGCAGTGTATATGGTGAAAATACGGTACAAATAACACATCCAAACAAGGGTCGTCCATCATCCACAGCTCTACCGAAAGAAATACGGACTGATAGAACGGTATGTACCATAAATGAACACTAAGAAAAAGCCCGCAGACGATGTAAAGTGCGCAAAACCCACACGATTTATTTGTGCCTCAAATGCTCAGTCCATTTACATCCAAAATGCTTCAAAAATTTTCATTTAAAAACGTAAAAATTCGTCTAAGAATAATATTGTTAAACTGAAATATTTGTTCATTGATTTGGCCAATGGTGCGTATACGCACCATTTTATTTTTTTAGTTAAATATTATTTTTTATGCAAGAAACTTTTTTTGCGTCTTAATGGATGTATTTTAAACCCAATTTTAAGAAAATATTACCACATTTTATAAAATTTCCATGCTCGGCCTGAAATGGGTTAAAAAACCATTTTGAATGAGTATATAATTAAAAAAAAAATCTTTTAAAAGCACTTTTAAATTGATGAATTGACTTGAATCAAAGAAAGCTTCGAAAACTTCTAGTATTTCAAAATGTTTAAGATGCCAAAAAATCATAACTCTATGCTTGCCTAAGTTCAGCCTTAGAATTAGTTTATTAAATTTTTAACAATTTTGTAAGTAGTATTATTTTTCATTGTTTTTGGTAAAAGTTAAACAAGCGGAATCGATAGATCTTAGGACAGATAAAATATCTTAATATTCTTTAAAAATCAAGCAGCATTCATGACTTGGATTATTCTGCATCTATATAAACTATACTTTAAAGGTATCCAACTGTGTTAAAATCGGTATTTTTGATTATTTTCAAAAACAATTTTTTGATTTCGTTTTGTATTATGATTTACTAGTCGACCCGTGCGGAACTCCGCACTGTACTTCGAATCGTTTCATAAGGCATTTCGCTCTTTAAAAATTTCAAAGAAAGAATATTATGAAGAAAAACCGAAAAAAGTAAACGGAAAAAAGTAAGCGCACAAGAGAAGGCATGTAATTTGAAGACATCAGTAACAAAACCTCGTTAAATACAACGTTGTGATAATATGACCATCGCTCCCCTTTTGGTTGTATGTATTTTTAATGCAAATATAAATATCATTAAAAGTGTGGCTGAGTGACACGTGAAAAATCAGTAATTTTGCATGTGAAAAAACAGGTTGTGACAAATACAGTCCTGCCCATGTGAGCATCTGACGGAAAAAAAAAGAAACATTAAAGAAATATTTGGTAGCACAGATTCGAACTGGCGCCATTCTGATTAACAGTACGACGCTCCAACAAACCTAGCAACTGTGCCTTCCTTTTCGAATACTATTCATTGAAGGAATGCGTAATAAAACACAGTAAAAAAAGTTTTCGCCGAAAAAAATATAAGATCATGCGTCTATGTTTTGTCATTAGCCAGCATGATACGATTTAAAATTATTCGTAAAACATGTAATTTGATTAAAGAATGAGGAAGATCTCACGTAGCGATTGAAACAAACATTCTAGAGAAGTAATAAATTCGGTTGAAAAAATAAGTGTTTTTATTTTTGAATATTCAACAATTTCCCATAGCAGGCTTCTTTAACCTGTACGGCTTAAAAGCCCGCACTTGTTTTTCTTTTAATCGAACACTTAAAATTCAAAACCAGAACCAGTTGAACTGAGTTCGCTTTTTAAGTGTAATTTTTCGAACGTAGACAAAATGTTTTTTTTTTTCTCTTCAGCCGAAAGCAGAGGAGTAGAAAATGATTTCTTACTAATGAAGTTGATAATAATTTTAATGTTTTATATCGTATTCGAATAAATAATTAAAGATTTACTGGTTGAAACTCGTAGTTTTAATTTGGCGTAGTATTTTTTCATTTGTACAAAAGTTCTAACACTGCTATTAGAAAAATCTACATTTCAGCATACAATGAAAATGTTTTTCTGCACAAAAAGGATTCCCTTGAGGTATATCTAATACTTTTTTTTTATGCTTACATTATGCTCAGTGGTCTGGACGGAGTCAAAGATTAAAAAAAAGGGAAGAACACCCTTCGATTAGCAGTCAACTTATCTGAATGATAACTGTAGCCTGCATAAAGGAGTCGAAACACCAAATATCATTCCTACTTCATTTATTTTATTACGTGTGTTATTTGTTGTATGTTATGAGTACATGTAATGCGTAATATTACTGTAAATTTGCTATTATGTCGGACAGCCCGAACTGGTCCGAAGTTCAGACAGTTTATAGCCGAACGCTCTACCAAAAAAAAAAAAAAAAAACACAGGTAATTTTAAATTTTTTTTCTTGCCGAGAAGTGTTTTAGCTTTGAAAATTTTTCCAATTTGTTATCGCAGTCTGTTTGAACCGTTATGACTTAGATGGCAACACGTGTTCATCATTTAACAGTACGGTTAAAATACAAAATAATTTGAACTAAGCTCTTTTTAAGCGTAGCTTTTCAAATGTACTAAAAATGTGATATGCTATTTGTTTTTTTGCAAAAAGAAGAAAAATATATATATTACCCTTTAAATTGAGGTAGTATTTTTTTTATTTGTACAAAGAGTCAAAAACTCATTAGAAGAATCTATATTTCAACATACGATTTATGATATTTTACTGAACAAAAAACAATTCCAATGTAGTCTGAAATCTTAAACCTGATACTTATATTTTCGCTTACATTATGCTTTAATTTTCTTCCCGGAACCAAAGCTTAAAAAAAAAAAACCTTACAATTGAGTATTAATTTAGCTCCGTGTTGCATCAAGTTTTCATAACAGGTAGGAGCGTTTCTTCCTCATGTATTCCCTCATATTTGTTATTCATTGTTCATGTAATGCGCGATATTTTTGTAATTTTTTGATGCAGATTGTACGGACGTGGGCCCGAACACGCATTCCCTTGGTTACCGTTCGAACGCTCTGCCGATCAAGCTATTCAGCTCTGTCGGTAACAGTGAAAGTTAAAGTTATAAATTTAACCGAAAACCTTATTCTGGTTCTTTAAAACAGGTTTTTTTGCCCGAAAAAACAATTTTTAGACCGTGGGTCTCTTTTTCGTTAGTAGCCTGCACGATAAGCTTTAAAATAAGGTGTAAATCAAAGAAATCGATCAAGAATTGAGGAAAATCTCGCGTAGAAACCAAAAACAGGCTACAGAAATAATGTATAAGGATTAGCTTTCTAAAATTGTCTTAGTTTTTTTCCTCAACGTGAACTACAACTGGAGTTATAGCTGTATTATTACAGAGTCGTACACCAAACTCCAGACCGGAAGTTGCATTTAAATGCGTTTTCTGAAGAATGATTTTTTTTTTCCAAGAAAGCTGTCTACTGTAACAATATTTTAAAAAGTATTCAAGCGTTGAGGTGAAATTTTCTGAGATAGTTTTCTGTAATATGCTTGCTGTTTTCCTCTAAAACCTAAGCTAAATTTTAGAATTAAGTAATACTTTTATGAGCAGAAGTTTAAACAAAAGATTTTTTTTAAAAAAAGCCCATTGTAGGAACTTTGTTTAGCTGTGTTTCAAAACTGTTTTGAAAACCATGAAATTTTTGATAGCAAAACACACATAAGTGTAATGAAACTCTATTCCTACACGGATTTATTTGTCAGTAGAACCCAATTTGGTCAACAGCTGTTAGCTCAAGACGCGTAAAAACGCTTTTTTTTTTTTCAAATTAGTCCAACTTTTAAAAAAATATTAAAAATAAAAGCTTCTTTTTACATTTTTTTTCCATAGTTTTTAAACATATGCAGCTAAAACATTTAAAAAAATGTCTAAGTTATTATTATTTTTTTTAATACTTTCGAAAACAGTCGGATACTTGAAGTTTTATTTTGTTTCACGCTAATATGAGACTGTTGTTTAGCTGCATTATACTGTTTTGTGCAACCAAAAATGCTTTTCAATTCATATTAGTTGGGTTATGGTCCCAATTTCACAGTAGATGTCTTTTATTCATAATTATTAATGCAGGTACAAAACTATGTACAGCATTAGATTAATGCAAAACGGTTTTTAGTTACAGTATTCTAATATATTTTTAAAATTTAGATCGTGTGTTATTTTCAAATCATACCACACTATCTAGCAAATGAGGCTTTTCAAAATTATGCAAAACTGTTTCAAGTATTTGCGGCTTTTTTTAATTTAATGGGAACTTTTAATGAGTCTTTCGAAATTATTAAAAAAAAGAACAGAATTAAGGGCAATTCACATGATGTTAGACAACATATACATAATGTTAGGCAACGATCGATTACTTGCTTACTGTAAATATAGTGTATTTTTAGTTGCTAATTTTTCCGTGTTTTTTTTTTTTTTTAATTTAGGAATAATGAAAATGAATAAAGTAAACATCCATTCATACATAAAAATGCAGCTTACAATACCTGCATGTTAACTAAAAACATTGCAAAAGCAAATACAATGCACGATTAGATTTTACCTTCAACAATTAATTGTTCCCTCTATTTTTTCCCCCACCTTAAAACGCCTACTTAGTACTGTTGCTTACTTGATAAATATTTTCAATTGAAATGACTAATAATATAACTTTTTAGTATCACAATAATGCAAATTTATTTGAAACTCTTCTGAACGGTGATTTTGAGCCCAAGAACATAAACATTTTTAATTGCATTAATCAAATGAACATCTTATCATACTACTTTCCAACTAAGTTTGCTAAAGAAAAGTAAGTAAGAGTCAAATTTCTGTTTAAAAATATAACGTGATTCATTTGATTCGAGATTTTGTTTCTGAAAAGTATGTTCTACAACTTATAGTATGGCTTACGCTTAAAAAACGTTCATGCCGTGGTGCCAACTTACTTCATACATTTGTATCAGAATTTAATTTATGAGATGCTATTTTAATACTATTTTCTGCATTGAATTACACTCTTTCAAGCAGTATACAGGGTCCTATTAAACGCCTTGAACATAGCTTGATTAAGTGAAGTTTTATAGTTAACCAACCGGTATTTATCATCTGCATTTAATTATCGTCTGCAAATTTATTTCATTAAGTTATAATTTATTTTAATTTAGATTGCAATAAATATCTTTAGTGGCAGCACTTAATTTTTAATTTATCGTTTGCTGTTTGTTGTTAGACAATGTTTTATTTTTATAAAAGAACAGCATACATACTTTTGATACATGAATGAGTTGAATAAAAAATATACATGTCTTTTAATATGATTTCGTTATGTGTGCTTCTTATACTATAAACTTCGAACGGTTCAGGTTGTGACTGGACATTTACGACATGTTTTCGGCATTGATTTTAAAATTAAATAACAAGTCGACTCAACGATTCAATTAAAACTTACCTCATGAGGCTGATGAAGTAGGAGTGTTCCCGGGCCGCTCTCCTTTCAGACGCCTACAGAATTAAACAGAGGAAGAAAACAATAAAACCCAGTGGCCAAAACCCCTGTTTCCTTCCACGATGAATAATTGCCGCATAATAGCCACGATATCGTGAATTGCTCGAGAAAAAGCAATGGGTGGTTGCTAAAACCCATAATGATTGGCTATTGATGTGAATTCCGTGGTCTTTTAGCTTCTCGATCGGTGTTGCCAAATCACGAGACAAAGTTTAACACAGAAAAGAAAAGAATATTGTTTCTGATCGAAACAAGTTCACGCAATAGCATCAATAATATCGGAGGGGGGCCACTTTGCAGCACTTACACCGGATGTTCCCTTTTTTAGCAGAGATCAGATAGAATTCTTGTCTAATATAATGCAATACGTGATAGAAACGTTGGGAACATTTCGCGTTCGCTTAAGGATTTATCATAAGCTGGGCGATTTGTCTTTGCTAAGGAAAATAGCATTGGGTGATCGAAATATCTTCGTACTTTATCATTTTATAATCAGTTAAGATTCTTGTTTTATTTCTAAAAAAATAAATGTTCAGCACAGAATCTGCTTTGTTTTCAAAAACAAAAAGTGGTTCATCTCGAAATATTGATTCAGGCCATGGGTAGCCTGGTGAATAGGATACACCTCGCAGGGTTATTAATCGCTAAAGCTATTGGTCCAAAATACATGTGGATAACCGTTACCACGGGGGCAAGCACGGCTGGCCAGAGTCATTAAGGGTCGTCGGATCCCTCTCCCACCATAAAACTTGTCAAATTTATACTCCTCTGATTCCGAGCCGTGGGAACGGGCTCCTAGTTTCTCACTAGGCTGACATGACCTCTCGTCGGCACTAGGTACAAGGTTTCTCGACACCTTCCCATCCCTTCTGAACTATTCCTAAGTTTGTGGATAGCTATTTCTTTCCTCTGTTGGTAAAGGCCGATAAGGTTTCCTGTCCATACTCTTAAATACTCCTATCCAACCTAAAAAAGTTGTGAAAAGACACACAAGTAATCTGACCACCGATCATCGAGAATTTACTGTATTTTGTCTGTATTTGAATCTAGTCATCAAAAATGATATCGTAGCTCAGTGGTTTCCAAATTTTTTCTATTCGTGGCACAACTCCAATAATAAGAATTTTCTCACAGCACCCCTGTCTATCTCTATTGTCTGTATTTCGATTGATATCGTAAACACATCGTAGAATTCCTCGTCCCTCCCTTGGTTCCTTGGGTGCCACGGCATTCACTTTGAGAACCTCGGTCCTCGCTAATAAAACAAGCGTATAATCATATACTGCCGCGCTAAGTACAAAAATCGTATCTGCAGTCGAGTTCAAAACGAAAATAAATTGCTATTTACAGTTTTTCGCCTACATGTTATTTGATTCGGATGCAATGTTATTAGAATTTTTTTAAAAATATTTACCTTTGACAAGTGATCATGAAACGTTGTATTTAGGTGAAATATGCGACAAAGAACCACCTGGTTGGTGACCGTAACTCAATTTGGATGAAAAGTGCAGATACGACTTTTGTGCTTAGGACGGCAGTAAAGATACATGTTGAAAATTGTTCAACTTTATATCCTCTAAAACAATGATTTCACTTATAAGTCATTAGAAGATAATAGAAATGCATTTCTACAGATTAATTGGACGACTTGAAATTTAATTTGGTCTCTTTGGGCTTTAATTATTTTGACTGCACTTGATTAAAAACTAACTTTTGTGCGAATGTTGCCTAAAGCATGCAACAAATTTGCTCCCAATGAATTGTCTTCTCCAAGCATTTGAACACCTAAAGCTTAAAATATAACGACTTGAATGGCAATTTATGACTATCCTCTGATTTCTAATCGTCCGATTTCTGGACGATTTGAAATTTAATTCTCGTTTTTCAGGTTGAAACTGTTTAGCTGCACTTGATTTAAAAATAACTGTTGTGTAAAAGTTTCCAAAATCACACATCAAATTAGCTCGCAATAAATTGTTTACTCGAAGCCTTTCCACACTTAAAGCTTGAAATAACCTTACTGAGATAAGCTGTAAAGGATTCATAGTTCTTTAAGTCTTAATATTCTCTCTTTTAAGTAACCAGCAAGCAATCGTCAATTTTCCATCGTCAGTAATATACCATGCATATCGTCACCTCAGAGCAACAGTAAGATATCTTAGTGTTATTTCTGATATCTTACTGTTGCTCTGAGGCGACGATATGATCGTATAGTTCCAAGCTGAAAACTGTTCTAATTCATTTCTTGAAGCTATAAGCTCACGAATTAGCCATTTGAATGTAACAGAAATTCATTTAGTTAGAATTTTGTCACGATTTGAAATTGAATTCTGATTTCGTTAGATTTGACTTATTTCGGCTGCACTTGATTATAAAATAGCTTTCTTGTAAAAGTTGTCCGAAACACACACCAAATTAGCTCTTAATAAATTGTCTACTCGAAGAATGTCCACACTTAAAGCTTGAAATTAGCTGTAGAGTTTGCTGAGTTGTTAGCTGAGATAAGCTGTAAAGGATGCATAATGGCTTATTAAGTAGTAATATTCTCCCTTATAAGTAACCAGCAAGCAATCGCCATTTTGGCATCATCTGAAATGAACCACGCTTGTGATCTCATAATTCCACGGTAAAAACTGTTCTGATTAATTTCTTGAAATGGTAATCTCATTTATAAGCAGAACAGAAATACATTTAGTTATACTTTCTGAGCGGTTTGAAATTTTACTCTGGTCTCCTCAGGTTTGACTTATTTTGGCTACACTTGGTTTCAAAATTGCTTTCGTGTAAAAGTTGCCCGAAGCACACACCAAATTAGCTCTCAATAAATTGTCTACTCGAAGCATTTCCACACTTAAAGCTTGAAATAACATCATTGCGATAAGCAGTAAAGGATGCATAATGGCTATTAAGTCCTAATATTCTCCCTTTTAAGTAACCAGCAAGCAATCGCTATTTTGTTATCGTCGCTAATAAACCAGTTATTTCTTCGATAACAAAGCTTGATTATTGGCACTTCTCTTCTTTTTCCAGGGTGTTGCTCGCGAAATTAATTCGTGTAAGAACTTTATCACGCATTTTTTGTGCTTTTCTCGTTTATTTTTGGGGCTGGTTTCTCAGTTTTTGCTGCATCAAATTTGCAAGTAAACCTGTTTTTATCTCAACGCAATGCGTCATATTTTGGCTCGCATGTTGTATTCTGATTTCATTGATAGGCAGGAGCTTAATAATAGATCAGTGGGTTCTCTTCGATTAAGGATAAGTAGTCAATAACTTAGCAATTTGAAAAGTTTTAGCATTTATGATCATCAATATTTCAGCATTAATTATGATGAAGTAAATGTCTTGTTTCTTCTTTGTGCAATGAGATAGCTATGCAAATAAGCGAATTGAGATGTTAAACCTCATTTTTCATTGATATTATTATAATTTTTTAAAATGAATTTTGATTCACTGAATAAGTTTATGAATTTAAAAGAATATTAATGGTGTTATTACCTCAGGAATAATTTAAACTTCGTAGTAATCATTACATGAGAAACTCTTTACTTTATTCATTAATTTACATATTCAATTTCAACGGCTCATCTTTAGCGAAATTTTTACTTTTTTTTTTTCTTTTTATCATATTTAAAGCACTTTGAAGCAAAGGTGTGTAAGAACCGAAATTGAAGATTTGAAGACATCTAGAGCAAATAGGGGGAATGAACTTTGATCTGGTTTGGGGGAAGTGGTGATACTAGTAGCTCTGGTAAATGTTACTATACAGCATGATTTAGAAAAAATTTCAATGAAAGCTTGCCTGGGTTTGAACGTTGTACATGTTTTACTCAAAATTTTAAAAAGTTGACTTATATCCTTTTGCTTTGCACTGCCTGGTTTGTAATCCCGACGCTGAAAAATACGTGCATCTGCAATGCAGATGCAAGTTTTATGGGCGGTAGCTTACGGCTTAATGTAATGTAGGATGATGAAATTACATTTGATATGTTTTGATTTTCTAGAATGACTTCTAGTTTCATGAGAAGGATTTCCAATTTTTGTAGGTAGTTTCGGAGACGGCTGGTGAACCAAAAAAAAAAAAAAAGATGGGAGGCGTGGCCCTTGAATTTTTTTTTTTTTTTTAAATAAAATTGGGCAATGTTCAAGGCAGTTAATGACCGAGATTCTATGACCTCCAAAAAATTTGGAATGTGGTCTCAAAAATCAGGACGGATGGCCATCGCAGACTTTCGCCTTCCAATTCAAAGTTCCATTTTTAATGAAATTAGATGAGAAAGAAATAAGAAGAGTCCCTTCATTTGGAATTTTTAGTTTTTACTTGCGTGAACTACATCAATTCACCATATGAAAAATCACTTTTCAATTGATCATTAATTTTTAAATCTGAAAAGTGAAGGGCCCTTTACTTTGAAAGTGATGGGGAAGTCGCACCCCCCCGCCCCCCATACAAGCTGCCTATGGGTAGTTTTCTTAGCCTATCATTGTCAAAGAACGCACTTTGAAGAAAAAATTGTCACCCATCTTCGAAGAATTATACAATAAAGATTATGTATTTTATTCGTAATAATCTATAATCCACTTACAAAATAATTCAACAGTTAAAACAATATTGACTTAGCTTCAGGGCTTAGTTTCGAATAAAAGAACGGAAACCCTATACTGCCGTGGGCATTTGAACGGCCGTATCAGCAGAAATGAGTTTCCGAGATATTTGAAGAAATGTGCTGAATTCAATACTAACAGCAGGGAAAAGTTGGAATTAGACGTTTCTTTTCGCACCTTTTTTTAGCGGAAATCAAATAAGCAAGCTTGTACAGTAAAGCTAACGTACAATAGATGACAAAAATGCAAAAAAAATGAAAAATTTGCAGCTACTGCCCTTTTTCCCTTTACCTGCCCACGGCAGTACAGTCTTCAGTACCTATTTTCATACATAAAAAGCTGGAATTCCGTCTAATGTTGTCAAATATCCATAAAACTGAAAATAAGCATAGGGGATGAGCTTCCATGCTATTCGATGGATTTTAATAATTCCTATGCATGTTATGCATTCCTACGCATGCGCAGCTGTGAAAGTGCATTTCCTAAACAGAATTAGAACACTGGTTGGGCAAATGTGTACAAGATCCTTCACTTGATGCTAAAATTAATGTTGCTTCTATTTTAGCCTAAGAAACTAAAAAATTTAGTTAAAGATTGTGATTATAATGGTAGATGAGACCTTGGAGGAAGTAATTCCATAAGGTCTTCATTCCCTTTTGGAGTTACGAGAAAAGTTCGCAACAGACCTTTTCTTCACTGTCATGTGACTCGTCTTTCTACCCTCTTGGTGCGATAGTTCATTGGTGACCATTGGTTGTTCTTGATTCAATTGCGTCAAGTATCAAATTTAATTTCACAAAACAATTTTCGCCAAAAAAAAAAAGTGAAAAACAGCATTCCAACTCCATTGCAATACGACAGTACGAGGGAGGTATCATGTGGCAGTCAAACTACAGTAAAGTCCCGATTATTGGCGGTCGGATTATCCGCGAGTCTTTCCACTTTTTTTTTTTTTTAATTACTGTGATTAAAGGTTAATGATTGTGTAATTGCTCGTTTTTACCTTTTACCTATATTTTTTACACTCAATGTTAGTAGATGCAGTGTATCAAGGCTTTTAGCTATAATTAAAATGTATGTGTGAGTGTTATTAATATTTTTCAGTTACTGTATACAGCAATATCATTTTTTACCTATTGCTCGGATTAGCCGCGGTGCTCGCTTATCCGCGGTTTCGGTGCCACCCTACTCCACGGATAATCGGGAGTCCGCTGTATTTCACCTTAGCGACTGGACAGCATTCCTTTGGTATCTTTCTGAATATCTGCTCTAAAGATATGACGTCATAATTACAATCATGACGCTCTTCCATAGCGATCAATCAGTGAATACCATTTTCAATCGTCGATGAAGTAGACAGATTTCCATCCCATATGCGCCTCAATTACACTTTCAAAATTGCATAATAGATGTACGCTAAAAATGTAACACGGATCAAACTGCTTTTGAATACAGCGAGAAGCTACTTACACTCATCATTAGGAGCTTTCCCAGAATGAAGTTTCGATTCCTACACACGATATCAGTTCGCACCCTGGACTAACTTCAAGCTGTGTTGCTGAACACTTGTGAAGTAATTCTAGGTTGTTGCCTACAATTATATGAAGCGTGATGACAGCCAAAACATTTCAGATTGAAGCTTCACAGAATTGGTTTCTCGCTGTTTTAGGCATTCTCTCCACGATCAGGTATTAATAATTGAGGCAGTGAGAAGCAAAGGGATGTAAGTGGACATTTTCAAGTTTTGAGTTAAACGACTTTAAAGATAACGTCCTAGGTAGGCTTTTACTGTTTTTTTTTCTTCTAAATCATGCTCTACAGCAACGCCTACCAGGACTACTTGTACTATCTCTTTTTCCAAGACAAAGGAGTGGTTCGCCTACCATTTGTACTAGTTATCTCCAAATTTTCAATTTTGCCTCTTACATCCATTTGCTTCTCACTGCCTCAATTTTTGTGATCACAGGGTTTTGTCAGGCATTTGTATACGAACTTCGTAGAAGAGTGCGAAATATAGGCAGAGGATTCCTACGGATTAATGCATAAGAACTCAGTGAAAGAGTTATCTTAGAGGGTATAGATTTGGATAATAAAGACACTGAATTCATCCAACCGTCCTTTTCAGGGCCAAGTTAAACTGCTACTGCTTGCGGAATGGTTTTAAAAAACTCTTTTTTACTAATTTCGTCACCATTTACCTCATATAGGGCTCTTTCTACAAATAATCATATTTTGGTTTATTAATATCTTTACATATACTTTTTTTTTTCTCAGTGACATCACTACATGTAAAACATATTATAAAGATTTAAAATAAGTGCTAGAATCTTCCTTAAGTTACACAGCAGATGCCAATTTTAACGATGACCAATTGGAACTGTTACCCTGCAATAAAAATGTACTCATTGTTTGAACAGTTTAACGAATGCCATTCCTTGAGGAAAATAATGGAAAACGAACTGATGTGTGCATCGCATGACTTCATTTTACTCCAATTTAATGTCAATTCCCCATTATTAGCATTTCTAATGTGATTCAATAGTTTACTCTCTAAATATCACCAACAGTGGATAAATTGAAACCAGAATTTAAAAAAAAAATCGCCAAATTTGTCGCCACGTTGGCGACAAGACTTGGCGACCAAAATATTTCCAAGCGTCCGTCAAATTATAACACCACTTCAGTTCACATCGAAATTAACAATGATTTCCCCATAACAAGGGGCCAAACACCCCTTTAGAAACAATCGAATGGAACCAAAAGAAAATGTGCACAACTAGACCCCACTAGAAGTCTACGCACGAAATTTCAACTTTCTAGGACATACCAACATACCGTTCTTGAGTTATGCGACATACATACGCACATATACACGTCACGAGAAAACTCGCTGTAAATAACTCGGGAATCGTCAAAATGGATATTTCGCGAGTCTATACGTTCTTAGGCACTTATCCACGTGTAGTCAAGTCGAAAAAAAAACTTAACATTCATTCCGGGGTGAGTAAAATGGAAATTAAGGTCGATTTTTGAGTGATTTTTTTTTTTTTTTTTTTTTTTGCGAATACAATACATCCTTTTTGTAAAAGGAAGTAAAAACGAGCTGATGTGTGCATCACATGACTTCCTTTTACTCCAGTTCAATGTCATTTTCCCATTATTGGCAATTTTAATGTGATTCAATAGTTTACTCTCTAAACATCACCAACAGTGGCCAAATCGATACCAAATTGAAAAAAAAAGCAAAATCGCCAAATTTATCGCCAAGTTGACGACAAAACTTGGCGACCAAATGACTGGCGATATAACGCCAAGTGTCCGCCAAATTATTACACCACTTGAGTTTACATCGAAATTAACAATGATTTCCCCTAAAAAAGGAGCAAAAGACCCCTTTAGAAACACCCGAATGCAACCAAAAGGAAAGGTGCACAACTAGACCCCACTAGGAGTCCACGTACCAGATTTAAAATTTCTAGGACATTTTTGAGTTTTGCGAGATACATACACACATACGCACATACACACATACATAGGTACATACAGACGTCACGAGAAAACTTGTTGTAATTAAATCGGGGATCGCCAAAATGGATATTTCGGGTGTCTGTACGTTCCTAGGCATATATCCACGTATGATTAGAGTCGAAAAAAAAACCCAACATTCTTTCGGGGGTGAGCAAAATAGAAATTAAGGCCGATTTTTGAGTGAAAATTTTTTTGCGAATACAATACTCCCTTTTTCGTAAAAGGAAGTAAAAGTGCAAAAATGGGCACAGGTGTAAATATGGGCACCCCTAGTGGCTAAGGGGGGTACTGAAGACTGGCGGTGAGGGCTTTATGTGGTGACATTTGCTAATGTAAGATAACAGAGAGCCGTTGGAAACATTCTTTCAAGTAGTGTGAATGCAGCTTGAGTTAATGTGCAAATTGGTGTGTTTTTTTAACTGCAAACTTTTTAGAGGTATATGAAATCGTTTTCTTTTCATGTTCTTATGTTTAGTTGAAAACAATTTCAGAATGACATCCGGAAATCTGAGATTTTAAGCTACTTTTTGAAGCACACCTTTAGTCAGGCATGCTTTCACGTTACATGTGAAGGGGGTCATCTTTCTTAGGTGTAGTTGGTGCAAATATGAGCCCCCATTTAAAGAGTGGCCATAACTATACCACATCTTTTTTTAAAACGAAAAAAAATATTTGCAGCTTTCATCGCTCGAGAAAAATTCAATAGAAAGTCCCTTGAAGTCACTCTGGAAGAGGTGTGGGTGAAACGGGTGCTCTACATTCGGGACAACCTAATTCTGCCAAAAGTGGGCAGACTTGGATTGCGCGGGGCTGAAAACGCCAATTATGTTTGCGATTTCTGTGAATATTTTGTTTTCCATGTAAAAATTATCTTCCATTTTGTATAGTTTTATCCTGTTTTTAAACTTTTTTTGGTGACTTTTTTAAGGGTACCCATATTTACACCCCATTTTTTTCTGATGCTCTTTTTAAAGCTTTTGTAAATCGCCATTTTTGAAATGAACTCTTTGGTATTTATCATGATTCCACTTTCTCGCATATAGGATATTTGCACTGGTTGTTAATTAAGGACAAAAATCTGGTATTTTTCGAATTGAAAGTAACTTTAAATCAAAAACAAAAGAGGATGCCCATATTTACACCTTTTTCTCTACTTTCCTATTATTTCCTATTGACATATTTTAAGCATGCTTTTAAATTTGTTTTAAACAAAATAGATGTTCCAAAAAAATTGAAAAGTAATGTATTGGACCTCACATGAAGCTCTTAAAAAAAAAAGGCTTTCGAAAAAAAAATCAAATTTTTTTTATTGACAGATGCGTAGAGTTTTTGACTTTTAGCTTCATTGCAATTAAAACTTATAAAATACCATTTCATTTAAAAAGCAATAGTCCAAAGAACCATGAACATTTGATGGATACAAGTTAGGTATAAATCACGAAAATATACCATTGCGGCTCCTAGTTTGTCGTTACCATCATCGTCACATGCTTAAAGCTATGTTTACACTGAAAATACCATGCCTTGCCTTCAATCTTCGAGTTGAACCGAACCATTGCTTCTTTCAGTCGTCTGGTCAGTGCTAATTTTATATTAGCTACAAGTTTGTTTGGCACTCTTGGCTTCCTTAAGAGGTTTTCCACCTCCAGCTCAGTCACTTCCTATGCCGGGCTGATGAGTTCTAATAAGCACGAAACTGCAGTCCTCGGCTGAAATGACTGAGCTGGCGGTGTATTTCACGTATGTTTATACTTATTCAGCATAATATAGACGTACTTTACAAACCAACTACTTGCAAAAAAAATTCTAGTTTATTCTGCGCCACTAAAAATTGCGAATTTGAGTGGATATATATATTTTTAATTTTACGACGATTTTCGGAATGCAGTTGAAGATTACTGAATAAGTGTATACTTGAATCAACAAGTTAACTTCTCTGAAAGTCACGGTCAACGATTCAGGAAAACTATTTTCATACAAAGTTCTGTGATCTTTTTACGGCAAAAAATATACCAATGGTTATTAAGCACAATGTTACCACCCCTAAGCCAGGGATAAGGCTGAACTACGTGCACTGTACCGACAGCCTGGTTATCCGGGTCACTCATCAGCTAACCATTGCACCATAAAAAGTAATGGTTAGCTGATTATTACTTACTTTGCAGATTCATCATGAGCACTTCAGTTTGAAAACAACATGCTCATATCCACACCGTAAATTAGAAAGAAAAAACGTAATACAAATAATAATCACATTAGAATGCATGGGAATTCAATGACTTAAAAGTGCCATGGATTTGTTTTGTCATTAATCAAACAATCTAATTTATGCCTAGTGATGCAAAGGCATAATACCCTTTCCGAAGCAGTAATTGTCGAATTGGGTACCCAGCCATGTCTTTCCGAAGCATAATAACTGTCCACACCTCGACTCCATTACAAGCGATAATTGAGGAATACATTAAGATGCACTCTGCCACCACCCTTCTGGAATGCACCCTGTTACCTACCCTCCCGACTTGTCGTCACAAAACTGTATGATAGCAAAATCAGGACTCATCACCCTTTTGGAATGCACCTAGCCTCAGGATATCATAAAACCACCATGAGGGCGCCTAAAACATATCCTCTCAAAGTCAAGGCCCAAACGCCTTTTTTCATTATCTTATTCAGACATCAAAACGCTAAAATACCGCAAGTTGCCACCATGAAAATTATCACAAGTGCATTAATCAAAATAGTAATAAAAATTAAAAAGAAAAAGAAGTACCACCATCATATAATCATCCAATGGCGACAATAATTTTCAACTTATATAGCAAACAATTTATCGAAGAGTCTCAAAAATACATCGACAAAAAATTACTGATTATTGGATCAACGTAATTTTTCACAGCTTTGGGTACGCCTATTATTAAGGCAGACAGGATTCAACGCTGCGGTATATAATTAAATAAAGCTACTGCAAACAGAGGTGTTGATTTTGAGTTTTTATATATGGGCATCGTTTCAGGTAGCAGGGAAACGCTTTTTAGGTGTGACTGAACAGCTGCTGAGCTACCGATTAGTGAGCCGCCTAATAATACGACCGATTAACTTCGAAAGCCATGGGCTTTCATCACCAAGTAGAAAATTATTCTAAACAGTGCCAAAGATGGAAGTAAAAATAAATGGCTAGTTGTAAGAGGCAACTGAATGAAATTTTTAAATTGCATTTTTTTTTTATCGCCAAGTATAAGTTCGTTACTCATCTTGAAATTTCATCACTGACAGAAGATGAAAATCAATAAAGTAATTGCATTTTTTATCATTTGGGAAACTATTGAATGAATAACATTTTTAGATCATTTTTCATACCTGATACGTCAGAACACTTGACATTAGAAGTTTCGTATCACCTCGGTTACAATGTAATAAATAACGTGTACGTAAGTTTAGCTTTCACACAAGTTTTACCTAATACCTTCGAATTAAAAGTTCTTTCGTATTTTCGTTTGACTTCTTAATATACAGTATTGACCGTGAGTGGGTCGTAGAGGTCATTTTTGTGTCACTGTAATGTAAAAATAAGAAAGCAAGAGAAACATTTGGTCGGTTTGGCTTCCCGTCGCATGCTTTGTTTGAAGTAAGGCCACTATATAAAGGGGGCTGACTCCTCCGACATTTTGGTTACAAAATTGTCTCGTTACGAAATTAGTATTTGCACAAAAGCCTGGTTGCATAAAACTGGTGCCCAATCTTTAGATGTGTAGCCTGAATGATGTTTGGTTATTTATTCTGTAAATGAAGAAGATTTAGTTAAAACAAATTAAAAACAAAAAAGGGGTGAAAATGAGGTTCATTACAGTAAACATTTCCCGATACAATTTTGTTGCATTTGTAAACTAAGTTAACTTTCTAGATATACTTTAAGGGACATTTTACTCAACTTATCATCAATTTCTTTACGACATAGCAACCAGCGAGTATTATAACGCATTTATAAATACTAGAAACAAGATTGGATCCAAAGTTGTCTTGGAACCAAAATGTCGTATAGGTCGGCCTGTCCTTTTTAAGGGGTTCTGCTTTGAAGGAATATAGGATTTGTTGTCTTTGTTATAATATCAACTTCACCGCATTTTGCAAACTATAAAATTTAGTTAAATACTGAGGCATAACCATTAATGAAAACGACGGAAGAAATCTCTTGAGGAAAAGAAATAGGGAACATTTTGAGACAAGAAAGAGTTACGTGTCCAATCTTTGCACCACTTTATGAACTTAATAAAGGAATTCTATTAACAATATTTGTTTTGCTAAAATATCATTTATTCGTGAAGTTCAAAATGAAAATACCGGTACTATATGTGAGTCGACAATGGCTGAAATTGCAGAGGTATGGCCGCAGAGAACTAAGGCGGGCCCCTTGTCAGTTATCTCGCCGAGCCCTCCCACCCCCAAAAAAGAAAATGGAGAAAAGATGAACAAAAGAGGGTAAAGAAGAAAAGGGGTAAAAAGAAAAGAAAAGGGGAAAAGAAGAAAAGTGGGGGGAGGAGAGGAAAAAAACCAAAGCAATTAACATTATTTTAAGTGACACAACAACACTTCACTTAATCTTTGCGTTTTGTCTTTTTCGGGTTTTTTCCCCCTTTTTCTTTCTTCTTTTGTTTTCTTTCTTTCTTTCTTCTTTCTTTCTTTTCTTTTTTTTTTTTTTTTTTTTTTTTTGCGTCAGTGTTACCGGGCCCCTAGTATTCGACTAAGCTGACATGGCCTCTCGTCGGGCCTGTGCAAAGGTCGCTTTTCAAAAAACCGAGTCAACATGAATTAAAATGCATATTCTCCGTCGGGGTAAAATTCCTGCCTATAGGTAAGGTTTTGAAAAGGCTAGAAAATGTTACGATAAATATCGAGATCTTTCTAAGCTCTACAAAGGACGAAGAAGGGAGAAATGATAAAAATCAACAACACGAAATTTAAAATTAACGCATTGAAAAAATTTTCTTTTTCAATGTCGCATATTTAAATGCACACATTTTCCCGCTTGTAAATGTGTAAATAACATATTTCACTTGTTGAACAGATTTCCATGAAAAATCAAAGATTAGAACTCACGCTCAATCTCCAATGACATTCCCTCAAGATTTAAATGTAGACAAGTATGAAAATGTTGAACTATTTTTGTTCCCCTCTATAGAAGGGAACAAACAACTTTGGGTTTGTGTATGGATACAGGCATAGTTACGATCCAGTATCAATCACAAAACTGTCCAAATTTTTGTACCTATTTAATCAAGAATCGGAATGATATGGAGTTTCTGATAGAGCATCTGCTTAAAGTGAACTGCTTAAAATGTGAAGTGCATGTGAAGTATCTCCTTAACACTAGAAAGACGGAGGGGCCTGTGTGGCCCCTCGCGTAGTTTGTTGTTTAATAACTCGGATAATGTCTAACGGAACTTAATGGAATTTTCTGACTTTTTATTATATGACACTATTTGAATGCTTGTTTAATCATTTAATCATTCGCCTCATAGTACTGTTAATATTGATCCTTATACCTAGAAAGACGGGAGGGGCCACAGTGGCCCCTAAGCATTTTGACAATTAAAAAATTTATTTTTTTCCTTTCTCCTAATTGTTGTAGCATAAAAAAATGCCATTCACTCTGGTTTAACCTGTAACTTCCTCTTTATGCAGCCGGTTGGATATCCAAATGCTATAAACAGTACCGACTGCTTACCATCCTAACGGTGGCCATTGCTCTTAGAAAGGAAAACTAATTCAACCTTTTGCCCGGTATAGAGAGAAAAACTAAAAATAATTAAGTACTATGTCTTTATTTAGTCATGAAAGAAGGTGTATCAGGCATGTGGACTCCCTCAGGAAGAATTTTTAAAAGAATTCACTCCAAAAATGGGTAGGGGCCACACTGGCCCCTTCAGTCTTTCTAGGTATAGAGAAAATGTCAGTCGTTCTAGTGTTAAAGTGAATAAAGATAACCTAAAACTGCTCGGTCGATAAATGACGAAGTGAAATCCCAACAGACCTTTTTTGAGTCTGAATATTACACTTAGTGCTAGAATAATTTAATGATGACCGCTTACAAAATCAAAAGCTTGATCTGACCTTGGCTTACTTTGATCATACAAATTTCCCACTTAAAAACCGAAAGTAAAAAAAAAATCGAAAAAAATTTGTTTTTATGAATTTTTATAAAACGATTATTTTTCAGCTATACTAGCCACTTGTGGCACCGGCAGATATGAATAGATTTCGATGGGAGAAGTAAGTCAACTACTAATATGCCTAAAACACGACTTTCCCACAACGCGCTAAAAATAAAGGAGGAAAGATTTTTTTTTTTTTTTAATTTTAAACAATTGATCATTTTTCGAGTAGCTTAGGTCATCGGAAAATGTTTGAATTTCGATGAAAAAAAGATTTGAACTGACCTAAAGCACAACTCTCCCACCCCACGACAAAAGTCAATTCGAAAAAAAAAAAAAAGAAATGTTTCTATACTTTTTACTTCACCCAAGCTGTCATGAGTTATATTGAGTTAGCTCGAATTGGAGGGGAAAACTTACCGTTTCTTAAACTTTTTGTCATTTTTATTAACACTTCATCTTATTGCTATTGGTTAAAATTAAACGTAGCTTATTAGATTAATTTTCGAACTTTATCTGGGATTTTTTAACAGAAAAGACAATATAGTTAAAAGTTTTATCAGTTTTAATTTTATATATATACACTATACAGCAGATCACATGGTGTGAGGTTTGCTTTAAGCAAAAAGCATTACATTTATGTTATAAAGTATTTATTAATCAACAAATAACAAAGATTTAGGGCAGACAAAACAAAAGAGAGCGATTTGAATGAATCACGACAAACAAGCCCTTAATTGCCGATATAAACAAATAATTCTCGATATAACGACCCATGCTTTCCGAGTCTTATATACTGATTTTTGGTGCAAAACTTGCTTTGTTTAGTGAGTCTTGAAAAAACAGCATACTTCTCACAGCAGCTCTGCGCATAAATAAATTTTCCAAACAAAGGCAATTAGTTGGAGCAACATGCCTCGTTATTACAACATTTTCACGTAACGACACTCCTTATTACAACTTATTCCACACAATGACTTTCATTGAAACAATATATTTTAAAAAGCGACGATCATAACATTTGCAATTTAGAATTTAACGGCAATCAAGAAATAAAATTTTCATTATAATGACACTTCACAAAATGTACTTAAGGCAATAAAAGGGGTTGACATGGGAATGGAAGCAACCACTGAATAATAGTTGATTTTTAGTTGATGCAAAGAAACTAATTTGATTAAAATTTATCAATTCACCGAATTTATCTATTTGAAGTTATTTGACTTGGATTTTTACAATTAAATACTCTTCATTAACCTTTTTTTTATGCTATCCCCCCTTCCCATTTCAAATCTTCAATGGCGTTTCAATAAGGTTTCTCCATGCAATAATATGACATACACATTTTGGAAACACATAAAAACACGAACAACTAATATAATTTTTACTTTATTTTGAGAAACAAAACTACATTCTTAATTGTCTCAGAAATCATATATGTTACTGTCGAAATCTTAATTTTAGAAGCATTGACGTCAATTCATCGTTTTGAATCCATTAATGACAAATATTGAGAACAATTTACTTTAATTTTGGAAAGGATTTACTATGAAATATGACCTTAGGACTAGTTTACAGTTGTAAAGAATATCTGATGAAGTGATGAGTTGTTTTTCTTGTCACTAATGTTTCTTGAAAAATATTTTATAACAAGTAATCAAAGAAAATTCATATTTTATATCTTTTATTATCTCGGAAAATATATGTTGCAGTAGAAATCTTAATTTTAGAAGCACTGACGTCAGTGCACCGTTTTGAATCCATTATGACAAATATTGAGAGCACTTCTATTCTATTCAAGAGTCACAACTGACTACAACTGTATTTATGTCGAGGACTGCATACTAAGTGCCTTGCCTCCATTATTTTATATACCGATAGATGGCAGCACCATCACCGGATCGAACAGTTAATGAGAATTTAGAACTAGTCCAAGAGCTAATAGCTACCTGGTGCTAGCACCCCCAGAGGTATGAGAGCACTTCGGTTTCATTTTTGAAAGGATTTATTATGAGACATGATCTTGAATCAGATGCCTTGATTTCAAAATTAAGTATCTTTATAGCAAAGATCGGTAGAATTATGCGGCAAATTGTACATTTATTAGCAAAATGTAAAAATCGTGCACAAAAGTTAAGAAAATTTAGTTACGAAAATCGTCAGCTGTTGGCGCTGTAATTACAAGGACCTATCAATAGCCTTTATAATCTGATTCGAAGTATAAAGCGATCAGTACGACTGTTGGATAGAGAAAAGAAGCTAAGAAAATGAAATAATGTATTCCATTGAAGAACGTGTGTTTTTGGTACTGGAATTCGACCGTTTACAACACTATCCAGCAACACGTCGCAGCTTTCAAAACCGATTCAATGTTCTAATGAACGTTGCATTAAACTTTTGGAACAATTTGTCAGCAATCAAGTAGCGTTGGATTATTGATCAGTTATCGGTTGGTTTTACTGATAGAGGAATAGATTGGCCTCTATGTTCTCCCGACCTGACTACTTGTGACTTTTTTCTGTGGGGCGCATTGAAAAACAGTGTATGTGGAAACAATCCCGCTATTCTAGATGAGCTTGAATCGTTGATTGGTATTGCATATGATTTCGTTTCTGTTGAGACATTGCAAGACGTCATGTCAAATTTCATTTTTCGTTTACGCTACGTTATTGCTTCGAACGGTGAACACTTTGAAAAAATTGTATTCTGATTGCAAAAATTGCTTCACACTTTATTGGGTTTTTTCATATATCCTTTCAGAGAAAGTGTTTTCCGCTCAGAGCGCCATCTGTTGACGATTTCCGTAACTTAATTTTCTAAACTATTGTGCGCCATTTTTACTGTTTTGCTAATAAACATACAGTTTACCGCATAATTCTATCGGTCTTTGTTGTAGAGATATTTAATTTTGAAATCAGGGCTTATTCACTGATCACCCTGTATCTGTAATGTATATTTTTTATTTGTTTTGATTTGAGGAAAGAAAACGGTACTTTTACTAAAGAGATGGGAGGGGAACATTTCATTTAGTAAGGGCAATAAAAATTTAACCCTGAAAATTTGACTTTTTTCTTTTTTTTTTTTTTGAAATCTGTAAAATTTATTGAATTCCGTAATACTTTATAATAAGTGTAGGAGTAAAGCATTTTCTTCCTTTTTTTATCCTTGCTTCTCTTTTGCTTTCTTTTTTTTATTTGTTTGATCGATTTAAAGACTCTAACGAATTAATAACTTCATTAGAGTTTTTTAATGGACACAAGAATAAAAAAATGGCTCCAAATGAAAATTAATTAAAAAACAGAATTGAATAATAATAACAATAATAACTTGCAAATTGCTTGTATTAAATGTGGAAAGGAACCAACTCTTTTTTCTTCAAAGCGTTTTATTAATCACTTACTTTATTCGAAAACTTTTTTTTTCTTCTTTTCAAGGCTTACTCTTGAAAATTGGATTTTCAAAAATTGCAAAAACAACACAAGAAAAGGAAACGTGATGGAGTAAAATAATTCAAAATGACGTAGTGGAAAAGCTTTGAGAATGTGTGGCTGTTTCTTCTTAGCCTTTGAAAAACTGCATTTTGAAGATGATTTAATAACTCTAAACAAAAAAAAATCTCAATGCAATTTATTATGGGTAAAAGTTTTTTACTTCCCACAAAACACAGTACACAACCAAAATTGAAATGAAACAAAATTCCTGAGCAATGTAAAGCTTACAACCATAAATACATTTGCGAAGTGATTATGAAAAAGAGCAACATCTTTTGAAAATAAAATAAAAATAGTAACACACTTAAATAATGTGTTGGGGTTCAGTAAAAATCAAATATCAGTAAGAAAAACAACGTGTTTGCATATAGTTATTTTTAGAGGTATTTGTGACTACAAACATTTTTTAAAACAAATATCCACACATGAATATAATGCGTGTACTCATAAGTTAGTCACACATGAACATATCTTATGTACTCACAGGGGCGTGCACAAAAATTTTGGGGCCCGTCACAAATGACTTTTGAGGGCCCCCTTCATATTGTTAACCCTACTCCCAACATATATTCGACCCTCTTTTTAAAAATCTCAGGTCACCTTCAAGTTCGAGCCCGGGCCAACAGGTGTCCTTTCTCTCCCCCCCTCCCCTCCCCTCCCCTTGCACACCTCTGTGTGCTCATAAGTAAGTCACATATGAAAATATCTTATGTACTCATAAGTAAGTCGCATATGAACATATTGCGTGTATTCATAAGTCAGACGTAATAAATAAGTCGCATGCAAACATCGTATGTACTCATAAATAGGCGTGTTGAAAACCAATGGCAAATGTAAATCAATATATTAATGACTTCAATAATGTTTTTCTTCAGTGAAGAGTGCGACAAAGAAACATGTTTTGGACATGCCAAGTGAAACGTTTGTCTATGGGTCTTGAAATAAATATTTATTTTTCTCACTTGACAATTTTATATTTTGACCTATTTATTATTAACAGTTTGATCGATCAAAAGTTTATTGTTAATAACGGTTCCACATCATATAATTATCCATCAGGCTTTCAAGAGCTTATCATGTACCTTCCTATCAAATGTTTATTTGTGGATTTAAATTTCCTTGAGTACTATAGGAAATTGTTTATTTACGATATTTACGACATGCAAAACATGTCGTCGCCTCTGAGCAACAATAGGATATCCTACTGTTATTCTGAGTCTTGGATATCTTACTCAACAGTAAGATTCTGAGACGACGATATGCGAACTTATACAAAGGTTTTTTTTCAATATCAATAGCTTATCAAGTAATCGTACATAATAATATCTATAACTTATCAAGTAATCATGTGTGATAATATCTATTGCTTATCAAGTAATCGTTTGTGATAATAACAATAGCTTATTAGACAATCATGTGTGATATTATCTATAGTTTATGATGTAATCATGGGTGATAATATAAAAAGCTTATCTTCACCATTGACATCCCCCCTAGTGCCCAGGCATGGAGTTTATCAAAGTTTCACATCGATTAATCACACACAGTAAGTTGTAAGAACCTTTATGAGTAAACCTATTTGTTCAGCTTAACGCTCTGAAGACACTTTATGTTCATATTTAACTAAATCTTTATTAAATCCGTATTTAACTAAACCTTTATTAAACTGTTAGGTTCTCATAATAAAGGTTGGAAAATGAGATTTTGCTTCTAGAAGCGTCCCAAACGAAAATTTTTGGAGGGTAGAAATTTTTAATTTTGCCAAATGGAACTCTAAAATTTGAGGAATGATAAAATATGGGTATGCGCACATAAGTACATCAAATGAAAAGGAATATTCGGATCTTTAAAAATTGCGATGATGCAATTTTTTTTTTTTTTAAATTTGCCGAATCAATATACAAGATTTGCCGAATAAGGAGTTTGTTGGGAGGTCACAGCGACGTCCCGTAACCTCCCATCAGGGCGCCCCTGTTTAATTCATACACAAACGACATTAACGTATAAATGAGTACATAAGAAACTTACAGGCGCAAAAGACACTAACTTACTTAACGCAAAATACATACACGAGAAAACCAAATCCATAACTTTTCAAATAATGCATACGAACCTACACAGAAGCAATAACAATTGTGACCAAGTTCAGTGTGGTGCATCTAGTTACAATTCATACTCAACGACTTTTGTATGTCACATAAATCCAGAGTGCTGGTAAAACACGCATAGCGTATACCAATTACATTATTAGTAATAAAGTACAGTTTATGATATCAACATGCCTCGACATGATTCCTCAATTTGCAGGAAACTTGGAATATTCCGTCTCTACATATGTTTCCCTCGAAAGCAGGTCTAATTCTAAGCAGGTAGTAATGCGAGTGTGGTATGTAAATGATGCGTAAAAACTTCAATGTAGTGGAATCAAATGGCAACTCGACCATTGATGGAAGATCCTTGTTTTGCTATTGTCCAATAAGAACGAATTAATATTGTAAGTTCCATAGCCGAAGAATAATACTTAACCAATTAACGCATTGTGCGGAAGTTATCAGCAAATTTGCACATGCCCCTGTCTGATTCGGGCATTCTAAAGCCCTGAATCGCAGAATAAGTAGCGAAGCGTCCGCCATCTTGGGGCTAAACGATGTTTTCTTCCTATGTCTGCTATGATGAAGTGGTGTGTTTTTCTTCTTGATTGTGTTTTCTTGTTAACTCAATGTAAATCCATAATCAAGAAATATTACTCAAGAAGTAAAATAAGCTACTTCATTATGGCAAACATAGGAAGAAAGCTGTATTTAGCCCCAAGACGGCGGATATGTCGCTAGTTCGTTCTTGTTTCTCGCGTTATTTTATTTCTAGTGCTCGTCTGAGTTTCGTTCTTCTCAAATAGATAGGCTAGTTCAGGTTTTCTCAACGGAGCCTCCTCCCCCCCCCCTTAGGGACCACAGAACAAATCAAGGAAGTCACAGAAAAATATACAAAAATAAGGAAGTTATGAGCCTCGGAAAGGGGGCAACAATCGAATTATATCTGTTTAGCAAAATCTTTTACATAAAAATAAAATATTACACGAATTTTGACCAAATTTATTACACATGTATAAATGACATAAAAATTATGTATCCCAAGCAAAATTATTGCACAAACCAGCAGGACTGTTTTGTATAACCCAAGTTAGTTCAAACCAAACAAGCCAGTTAAAACCAATTCGTTACAACGTTCCCGTTACAACGAATATAATTTGCAGTCCCTTGATGTTCGTTGCAACGGGATTTCACTGTATATTTACTATACGAAGGTGTCCCGAAAGGTTTTGGTGCTTATAAGGAGGCTACAAGTCAGAAAAGGTCGAGAAACCCCGTATTAGATTATTATTAAACTTACTATAGCTTGCACAACGATGCAACATTTTTCTTGCGTCAACCACGTTTTCTTGTGCAAAACATTTCTTTGGTGAGGAAAAGGTAACATATACATTTTCGTAGCCAAATTGAATTTTTTGCCATTATTATGCTTGTAAGTATGACAATTTAATTCAATCTGATTTTAATATGTAGAAATTCAAGATAAACTGGATATCAAATCGTTTACACTTTGTTTGCAAGATTATTTCTTCATGACTTCTGATGAATATGAATTTTACCCCCCCCCCCTACACTCCCTAAACCCTCCCCCTCTCAACTCGAATTGCAGAAAGTAACCTTTTTTTCCACACTCTTCTCCACCCCCCCCCTCCCAGGAAAAACTTGGAATGCTGGGCCTGTTTCCTTTAAGTAGTTTTTAACCGAAAAAAAGACAGATCGAATTGTACACCACACTGTGGAAAATTTACATTTTTACCGATGTACTTTCTAAATCTAGGTTCCCTTTCTACATAACTAAATTTTTGAAAGATTTCTTTCATCAATGGCCGGTTGCTCAAATGCCAACTTCCGTTTTTTTCATGTGTTTTATTAAAAATGTATCAACGTTTAATAATAAAATGTAACTTTTTCATTCATCACTACAACAAATATCAGCGAAATTAACACCGTTTTCATAAAATTATGCATTTTGATTTTCTCACATTTCATTTACAGCTGTGGATGAAGATGAGTTGATGCTGCAATGCACATGAAAAATCGCAAAAACATACATTGGATGCTTGACACTCTAATCTAAAACGAGTTAGCTGCCTCTGAAGGTATGGCTTGAACATTTCATGATAAAAAGGATTCGAATTTCAGTCACAGGAAAAAGAAATTTATTTTCGAAAGATAATGCGTAGCTGAATTGATTTTAGATCAGTTTTTATAAAAATAAGGAAAATGACAAGTTATTTCCTTTTACAAGATTTTTTATATATTTTTTTTTAAAATTTAAACTTGGATTCAAATGTTGCAGTTTTATCTCATGGGAAAACTATTTCTAACGCTGTTACAACTTAGAATTTGTAACTAAGACTAATGTTGTGCACTTTTTTAGCTGTGATATTTTATTTATTTTTAATTATGATTCATACATATTCTAATAAAAGTATCTTAAATATTTTAGTCAATGGCAAAAACATACCTACAGATAGAAAGAAAAAAAAGCTAAGGAATAAGTACATATTAATAAAACTGCGATTTGATTCAAAAAAAAACCAGCAATGTCAGGTTTCTTGTGACTAGGAAGCATTAACATTATAAAATTCACGACTGAAGATTAAAGTTTAAGCTTTGAAAAAAATGTGGTTGGAGTGTTCTTGAAAGATTTCATTTTGAGAACCCACTGATACCGTTCCTGGAATCTTGAATACAAACTTGATACTGACAATACAAGACAGGCCTGCCCATTACTGGTTGACTGCCCGTAACCTTATTTTAATTTAAATCTGCATTGCTTCGCGCATTATACATTGCATTTCAGACAACCGATTTCCACATCTCGTATGACGGTAACAAAAACCTGAATTCCCTTAAAGTGGTTTAATCTGTTCGCATTCTAAAATATCACATCTCTACGAATCTAAGACTTTTTTTTATATATTGTGTAAACAAAAGAAAACAATCATAATTTTATAAAAAGTTTATTTTCTTTCAATTAAAGCCTTCTCGAAATATAAACATGTTCTTACCCTCCTCCAATAAAATTACTTATCGATGCGCACGTGAAGGTTAGTTTAAATTATATGTAATAAAACGTTCAATTTAGTGTAAGCAAATGCAGTACTTAGTACAGTAGACGTTTGTTATAACGGCCCCTGTCGTCCAAACAAAACAAGTCGCTATAACGAGAGGTCCCTATAACGCAAATGTAGAAGATATTGCATGTTTTTCTTTCGTATTGAAAAATACTGGAATAACTTTTAAATAAAGAGGGATCAAAAATGTAAAAAAAATGTCTGATGCAAGATACGGTAGACCTTCGTTTTACGCGGGGGATACGTTCCACGGAAATGCCGCGTAAATTGAAACCGCGCAAATTGAGACCTAATAGTAGCTCTAAAATAGGGATTAGGTTCCGTAGATAAAAAAAATACTTCATTCTAGTATGACTAATTGCATAATAAGTTTAATGTGTACTTATATCGATTTTTATGCACAGCATGCTTAAAGAAAACAAACTAATTTCGTGTTCTGTTTATAAAGAAGAGCTGGCCATGATAGTCTTTTGGTAGTCATTAAGAATTTTTCTCTGTAATTCTTTGCAGAGCATTAACGCATCCATGATCGCTTGCGTTATTTGATATAATCTCTCTTCACTAACAAATCAGAAAGATCATTTCTAGTGTCTGGGAATGGTTCAAAATTTTCAATGTGAAAGTTTTTGGTTGTGTATCACCGAAGTCGGTATCCTCGTTGGTTTTTCGGCCTCCTTTGTCTCTCCTAAAAGCTCTTCTTCCGGTGAGTTCTGATCTGTATGAGTTTAATAACTTAACTTCTGGAAAGAGCTCTGGAACCAATCGCATAAAATGTCTCCAAGGGTACAAGTTCGGTTATTAGCAAGCCAAAATGCAGTTGATTACGTCTAATATCCAATCTATGGGAGTTTGGATTTTGAAAGGGAGGAAAATGTTATTTGGTTGCATTGCCGCATCCGCGTAAAACCGAAACTCATCCGCGTAAAATAAAATAAAGGTGTCAAATCTTAAACAGCGTATAAATCGCAACAGCGTAAAATAAACCCGCGTAAAACGAGGGAATACTGTATAATAAATCCTTCTCATAAGCTATGCATTACTTGAAAGAATACATTTAACGAAACAACACACTGAAGATAACTGACAGTATTAGTTATATTTTCAATTTAGAGATCATGCAGCATTTTGCAAAATACCTTGCCCCCGGTCCCCAGGTTCTTGCAAAATACCTAGCTTCAATCTTCGAGTTGAACCGCGCCATTGCTGCGGTCACTCGTCTGGTGTGCTAATTCTACATTCGCTACCAGTTTGTTTACTCCCTTGGCTCTTTTAAGAGGTTTTCCGCCTCCAGCTCATTTACTTTCTATTCTGGGCTGATGAGTGCTAAAAAGCACGAAACTGCAGTCCTCGGATGGAATAACTAAGCTGGAGGTGTATTTTAAGTTTAAGTATTAGAGATCATGATTTTACTCAACTCTGTTTGAGATTGTTTTTCAAACTATCAATTTCTCCCCGTATTTAGATATATTATAGAAGCTTTCTGCTCTTTCGACTTTTTCCTTTAAAAAAAACTTCATAATGTCTATATGATTTATCATAATGACTCTCATCAATTTTTTGAACCTTTCATCATCAAATAACTCTTTTCAATGAAAAAGTTTTTCTTTAGAAACGTAAATCGGTAAGGATTTGTTTTTGAATAGAAGTATTGAGAATCGAAATAAGTTGTAACAACATTTTGGACGTAATATTGGAATGAACGATTCAGATTGGACAATCTAATGGACGTGAAAAAAGTAAATAAATAAATGTATGGAACGACAAACAGGACTTCATACAACGGTCGCTATATAGCGAAAGGGTCGAAGTAATGGGAGGTCGTTCTAAAGAGCTGTGCATTCAGAAATATATCTATTTCTTTTTTTTCTTTTTTACAAAATCTGTATACCTATATGTGTATTTGTTTATGTTTAGTACAATTTAAATACTATTAAAATAAATTCCTTTTAGTTAATCTGAAAGTTCGAATCCTTGAAAAGAAAAGTAGCACATCCAAAGAAAACATAAAATTAAAACATGAGAAATGACATTGTGCACTCCACACTTGTTCAATTTCACGGCATTTGTATAAAATTTGTCTGAGATAGAAACATTTTAAATTTTTAAGCGTTGATTTCAAGACATTCCATTATTCAACAGAAACAAAAATTTAAAATCTTGTTTATGTTGAAGAATTTTCTTATTTCAAACATGTTCTCAAAATCTTTATCTTCTAGGCATTCTTCTAGAGGCCAAATCACCTTCAGTCTGGCTTCCAAAATTCTTTTCCGGTCTCAGTCGTGAAGAACACATTGTAATTTACTTTTTTTATAATACCACATATTAAATGCACGATGGAAAAATCTTACAAATGATGACATTTATCTGAGAGAAAAACATTTTATGGCGGTATTCTCTAGTCTTGATTTTGTGGCGCCATCTAGTATGTTAGTTTGAAAATAATAGTTTCTGATGAATATTTTATATTAATGCATGTATAATATCACCATGGATTTGAAATAGTAACAAGAGTGAGTTTTCTTTCATCCAATAAAAGTCTTTCAATAAGTTTGAAGTTGGAAAAAAAGCTCATAATAACACATTCATTAGTCGTCTAAAAACCCCAGGCGTCTGTGTATCTCACATCGCACTCTTGTAACACTGGTAGTGTCCTCTGAAATGAGAATGAATCATTAACAACATTTTTTTTTTTAATTTAATGTGTTAAAAAAATAAATAATGCTAACAAAGAATGGTTCTAAAGTTGAGAAATTCAAAATCTTTACTATTTCAAATAGAGTTCAATATGTTTTTCCTTTGAAAGACTAATTGTTTTTATTTGCATTCATTTGTATATATTTTTTAATAAAGATTTGCTGCATTTTAGGGGATAGCAAACCAAGACATCCTTTTACCAAACTACGCTGTGCAATTGATAATAACTGCACTACAAAGCAGAAAACATTTTTGTAGAAAATCCATCAATAATATGTTCTCTTTTTCCCTTCTCCTTTTCTTTATCTTTTTTTTTATTTATTTATTTATTTGTTTCAGTGTTAGTACTTTTCTGTACTTTGTAACGATTTATTTCCTACGCTATATGTTTACTTTAGTGATATTTGAAACAGTTAAAAAAGTAAAGTATTTAATTTCTCAAACAATCGATTTCCCCCCATAATTTTCGGTGAAAGATCCGATTGAAAAATTATTAAAGCTATTCCTGTTGATTTACATTCAGTTCCTAGCAGAAACACGTTATTTTTCTCCTTTCTTTACATCTTATCTGCTTTTACTTGTATTAGCACTAGTTTATATTTCGAAACGATTTGATTTCCTTTACTGGGTGTACAACATTTTAGTGAAAGTTCAATGTAAAACATTTAAAAAATCCATGAGCATTGAATTTTACTAACTGTCGATTTTTCTCATCCTTTTCTATAAACAATTCAATTTCAGAATCGTTAAAGTTTTATTTTCTGATTGATTTTCAGTCGGGTCTTTTGTCGGATGTCTTTTCATCCATAAGCTCATTATTTTTTGCATTGAAAAAGGCGTTCCCTGTAACGTCAAAACACGTGTCTGCTGTGATTTGCAAATTTGTGCTTCTTCTAACGTTGCTTTGTCTTACTTTACTGATTTTCAGTATTCCGTTAAATGCCATCTTGTCAGTTGTAAACTGAATCATCATCTATTCAACTGAATCAAATATAATTATACGTCCGAAAAATCTGATGAGCATTTATTTTTTTACTCAACTGATCTTTCCTCATGCTTTTTGATCAACAATCTAGTTGTAAAAGTGTAAAAGTTACCCTTGCTAATTGGTATTCAGCTATAGAATAAACATTTATTTTTTTTCTCATCAATTCTTTAACTAAATTGAATGTAATTATACTTTAAAAAATCGTATGTGTGAGCAATTAATTTTTCAAACAACCGATTTTTCCTGATACTTTTAGACATGCAATCCAAATGCAGAATTTTTAAAGTTATACTAGCTGATCAATAAGCAGTTATTAGTTATACATAATAAATAATTATTTAATCAAATTCTGTCTCATCAATTCAAAACTGAATCATCATCAGTTCTGTAACTGAACCAAATAGAGTTATGCACTCAAAAAATCCCAATGAGCATTAAACTTTTCGCACAATCGATTTTCCTCATGTGTTTCTATAAACAATCTAAGTGAAAAATTGTATAAGTTAACTTGCAGATTGATATTCAGCTATAGAATAAACATTAAAGAGCATTTTATAACTGAGTATTATCTTTTTGATTCTATAACTGAATCAGTATCAATTCTATAACTGAACCAAATGCAGCCATATTTTTAAAAAATCCGACTTTAACATTTAATTTTCCAAACAACCGATTTTTCCTCATATTTTTCGATAAGCGATCTCATTGCTTATCGAAAAATATGCTCGCTGCTTATCAAAAATATGCTATGAGTTGCTGACGTTATATTTGCTTAATGATATTCAGCTACAAGATATACATTACTGAACATTCTGTAATTAAATGTTATCTCATCAATTCTATAAACGAATCATCAGTTCTATAACTGAATCGAATGCAGTCATACATTAAAAAAATCCGATTTTAACATTTAATTTTTCAAACAACCGATTTTTCCTCATATTTTTCGATAAGCGATCTCATTGCTTATCGAAAAATATGCTCGCTGATTATCAAAAATATGCTATGAATTGCTGAAGTTATGTTTGCTTAATGATGTTCAGCTACAAGATATACATTACTGAACATTCTGTAATTAAAGTTATCTCATCAATTCTATAAACGAATCATCAGTTCTATAACTGAATCGAATGCAGTCATACATTTAAAAATCCGATTTTAACTTTTAATTTTTCAAACAACCGATTTTTCCGCATATTTTTCCGAAAAACGATCTCATTGCTTATCAAAAAATATGCTATAAATTCCTTAAGTTATAGTTGTTGATTGATATTCAGTTATAAGATATAAATCATAGAATATTCTATAATTAAATGTCAACTCATTATTCTCTAACTCAGTGGTGCCCCTCTTTTCTCCACCCGAGGGCCGCACCTCGTATTAAAAGAATTCTCGCGGGCCAGAACACATGTAAAATCTAAAAATATTTAAAACATTTCTAAATAACATAGGGTAAGAAAATTAAAAACTAATTATCGTTGTCATCATTACTTGATGCTTCTTCTATTAATTGCATCTATTTTCAGGAAACAATTTGGTTCAAATTTGAAACATTGCCCTGAATCGTGCTTTTCAATTTGTAGCATTTAATCCAGTGCTTCCCAACCCGGGGGAATTACCCCCGAAGAGGTAAAATTGAATTTTCCGAGGGGTAAAAATGAGTACGTTGATTGAGTCATTGGTCAATCATAAACCGAAATTATTAAAAAACATTTGTATCAAATCTAACTGCCTGTAATCGTCAGTAATTTACAAAAAAAAAAAAAAAAAAACTGTCTCATTGACTACTTCTTAATTTAACAACAAATCACTAAAAAACATGTATTTTTTTTGTCTGAATGATTAAAATTAATTAAAACTTTTTTTTTACTATTTGTAGTTTATATATATATATATATATATAAAGGTATAATAACGCTAAGTTAATTTGCTTTTAGACTAAACTTATATTTTATAGGGGGGGGGGGCGGCAATTGCTAATTTTAGCCTTATTTATTAATAGTCTGAAAAACTTCGGGAACAGCTGATTTAATCAAAACAACTGGCCCCTCGGATTAGTTTTGCAAGCCGGATGTGACCCGTCGACCGTAGGTTGGGACCACTGCCCAACTGAATCATCATCCGTCCCGTAACTGAACCAAAAACAGTAATATTTTCGAAAAACACGATTAGCATTACATTTTTCACACAACCGATTGATCCTATGCTTCTCTATAAGTGATCAGATTGTTATTCTTGCTGATTGATATTCAGTTTCCAAACGTAAAAGAAAGGGAAAACATACTATCAAAAAGTTTCATATCTATCAAAATGTCACGCATAACACCTGTATTCGAACCCTCTTTTAGAAAATATATGGATAGCAAAAAACCATCAGGACACCTCTGTGCTCTTTATAGACACAAGGTAATTAATTTGATGGATCTTACATGTAAAATTGCGCGCGCAACCCATAATTATCCACCGAATGAAACTTATCATTATGCTTGAATTGTGAACATTGAGTTATTTAAAGTTGCCATTTATATTCATATCTGAAACAGTGTTTAATTGCACGTTAAAGATTGTGTTTCTAATTCACTGAGAATGAATGTTACCTTAAGCCCTTCGAACGTCTCTGGAGTTAGACTCGTACTATTTAAATTCAGTTTTCTTAAGCTCTTCATTGCTGGAGAAAGAAATAAAAGACACTTATTCACTTTATAAAAATATATGAAAATACAGTAACACACTTTCAATTAGGTTTTGCTTTTAGTCGTAAATACATAAACCTTCGATTAGCCAAAATGATCGAGACAAGTCCTTCTTTCGGTAAATCGATAATGGGGGGGGGGGGTCTTTCAGTCAAAAGTACTACTTTTAGTCATTGAAATGGATAGAATGAGCAAAAAATATCACATAGACCCAGAAAATACTTTTATTTTCCCAAACAGTTTTTTTTAAATTATTTTTTTGAAATGTCCGATTTTGAAAAGAAGGCGTGGTCTTCATGACGTCACAAATGATGCATTTTGGCGCATCTTTCTACCAGGGTTCCACGTTATGATAATCAAGCAGTGAATTAAAATTGCGCTCTGCGCTTGCTATCTACCATAACGTTGCCAATACACGTGAGTAAAGATGCGAATAAAATATTTTGTTCTGTGAATGTCAACATTGAATGACATTTCATTATCTGTGATGTCAGACGACAGAAGTGTAAACAATGAAAGCGCAAAGATTTAAGTAATATTTTAAAAATATTAAACTTAAATAAATTATTTAAAAAATGGTCTGATCCTATGTTTTTAAGCATGCTCTTTCAGAAAAAAATACTTTTAAAATTTGACCCCATTCTGGATAAAAGACAGCAACTAAAAATGAATTTCAAGTGATATCAGAAAATTGAATAGAGTCTACCAAAATTTTAAAAGTATTTTTTTTTTTTTCTGAAAGAGCATGCTTAGAAATATAGGATCTGACCATTTTTTAAATAATTTGTTCAAGTTTAATATTTTTAAAAAATTACTTAAATCGGTGCGCTTTCATTGTTTACGTTTCTGTCGTGCGACATCACAAATGATGAAATGCCATTCAGTGTTGCCATTCACGGAGAGAAATATTTAATTCGCATCTTTACTCACGTGTATTGGCAACGATATGGTTGATAGCAAGCGCAGAGCGCAATATTTAATTCGCTTCTTGATTATCATAACGTGGAAACGTGGTAGAATGATGCGCCAAATTGCATCATTTGTGACGTCATAAAGACCACGCCTTGTTTTCAAAATCGGACATTTAAAAAAATTAATTAAAACATAACTGTTGGGAAAATGAAAGTATTTTCTGGGTCCATGTTATTTTTTTTAAACTTATTCTATGAATTTCAGTGACTAAAAGTAGTACTTTTGACTGAAAAACAACCCCATTCTGTGTTCAAAGCGTGTACACATTTGCAAAAAAAAACTTTTGAGTAAACTCCCGATTATCGGCGGTTGGATTATCCGCGGGTCTTTTCACATTTTTTTTATCTATATCCGTTATTATCCGCTTTTAGATTTTACATATATGTTTTATATTCAATGTTAGTAGATGCAGTGTAGCAATGGTTTTAGTAATAATTTAAATGTATGTGTGAGTGTTATTAATATTTTTTAGCTATTGAATACGCTAAGTACCGTTTTTACCTTAGTCGGATAATCCACGGTTTTCGCTTATCCGTGCCACTCTATTCCGCGGATAATCGGGAGTTTACTGTAGTAGACGCTCGAATTCATAAACCTTAACTTATTAATACTCGTGATTATTCCTATTACAAAATTAGAATTCCTATTACATTGTTGCTTTTACTTTTCAATTTAAAAAATGTTTATTCCTTTTATTAACTCATTTATTTTTCAATCCAATACCTTTACTTTAACAATGATGATTTTAGAATAAAACAGAGTACAAAGAAAATAATGAGGCGCAAATAACAGAAGTATCGCAAAAGTATGTTTGATCTGTGTTGAAAATAATTTGCATGATGTGACCTATTTTTATACCACATTTTCATTTAAATATTTTAAAATTTATTTTTGGAACTATAAAGTTGAAGTGTAAGTATATGAGAAGAAAAATTTCTGTTGAAGCGTTTTATAAAATCATGTAATATATATTTTTTTTATAAATTTAAGTCGATTCCTATTAGGTTTAGTTTACCCCATGTGTGGAAACTATATTTATATCGCTTTAAAAGTTAGATGCTTTTTAATAAAAGCATTGTTCAACTATGACCCTGATCAAGGATTAATTTTCATTTAAATGCTCACCTACATTTCAGCATGAAATTAGTTAAAAGCAATTACTGTTCACGTTCTAATTGCCGTGGAATATTGGAACAAATTTTATTTCTAATCTGATTTTTACAGATACTTTATTCTAATTTTTACGAGCATTTTCTCGTCCTCATATTAGAGGATTTGTACAAAAACGTTGACTAAAATTGAAATAAACTAACAATTAATAGTTAATTAGCTTATTACTTCATATAATATTACATTGTCATCAGGTATAAGGTCGCATTCCAAATTTCAGAAGAATTCGATCATAGGAAGCGGGTGAAAATTGTGTTGTAAGATTTGAGCATGAGATTTTCAGCTAATAATATTAATTTAATAAGCATTAAGAACTTAATTCAGAAAGTGAACAATATGGCGGGGAATTCAGAAAAGCTTTTTTTGAAAAGAAGTGCCGGAGTGAGAGAAAAAATATAATAAGGTTTTCAAGTTTTCAAAGCATTCAAATTAAAAACGACTGCTAATTTTTTGTGCCAATTGTGTTTCGTTCATTGAAAGTCTATTTCTGTAAAGCAATGATGATTGAATGGAAAAACTGAAGTACCTGTGAGGGCGGCCAATCCATCATCCGTGACTCGAGTCTCACAAAGATTGAGCACTTGTAGGTTGGGAAGATGCTCGGATAAAAGGCGCAATCCGGAGTCTCCGAACTAAAGGGAAGAATGACGTCCGGAGGTCACCAATATGGAAAGAGTAAAAACATATGCACAAACAACGAAACAAAAAAGGGACTCGAAAAACACATTAAAATAGACAGTAGCTAAGGACATGAAAATTTACCTGAGTCGACCACAGATTGAGGTATCGAAGTGATGATAATTTTATAATTTCTTCTGCGCAGGCGCTGGTCACTTGGGTGAAAGCTAGAGAAAGACATTCTAAGTCGCCAAAGGAGCCACTGTTCAACAGACGCGAAACGTCAGCATCCTAAAAAAAAAAAAAAAAAAAAAAAAAAAAAAATGAACTTGGTGAATAGTTTTAGCTCATATTATGAGCTACCTACAAAGCGAAGAGATTACATGTTATCATATATTTACTGTTATAGAACATACAAAAGCTTCTAAAATTGACTGAATTTTATATATTTTCTTTATTTTCACTTAAAATAAATTGTGAGTACAAAGATACATTACACAAATTTTTAGTAAAAAATTTTACTTCCTCCCCAAAATACGGAGGATTTGGTGAAATTTTCAAGATTTAGCACAAATTTAACTTATTAATTTATTTTATTGGTACTGTGTTTCGGGGAATGGAAATGACTAAGATTTTAACTTTTCGAATTTGTTACTTTAATAAATAAATTTGCCATTCCACGAAAAAGTCAACCCTTTGCCCAGCACGTGACGGTTCATATATTTCATTAAAAAGTAATAATTTTAAAGGGTGATGACGAAATTTTTTCCCAAAGAAATCACACATAAGTTTGTAATTTGTTAAGCAGAAAAGATTTGCTCATAAATATTTTGAAGTTTTATTTCTCATGAAATATATGAGGCTGTCAAAATGACCGTTTTCCGTGGAATGGCCCAAATGAGCATTGAGTAATGAAAACTTAGTTAGCTAAACAAGGACAGCCACAGTCTTTTGTGACACAATGTGTGAGTGTGTGCGTTTTGAAATTATTTAAAAAAAAAGCAACAGAGAGAAAATGGACTTACAGTGGATTTGGAAGGCAATGCAAGTTTCTTCGGGCCACCTTTTTGTTGCTAGGAAAAGAAAAACATTACTTTGTTGAACAAAAAATATTTAAAAACATTGACTAAACAACTTTTTTTGAAGTCTCAAGTTTTAAACTACAATGCAAAAGGTATTTATTTTCAAAAAGTGCAAACATTTAATTATCCCTAGTTCTGCGCAACATAACGAACTCTTAAGCGTAATTCAGACATCGTCCGCACGTCACGTTCGCCTCATTAAGGGCTCTTCACTTATCGGCCGTCCGTCCCGTCCATCCCGTTCTTTTCCGACAGAAACAGGTTTTCTTTGCTGGTTGCCATGACAGCAAGCCATCTTGGACGGGACCGGTTTTGATCAGAAGAACCTTGATATCTGACGGCCCTCAAAAGTAGAACGGCATTTCATTGGTTTCCGCCTAGCAGTGCGCTCTTCTCTCTGGCGGGTGAATTCAGTCACGTGATTGATGTACGGCGACTGTATGTGAATGCCACTCTGCTTTTGTCGGCAGTCTGTCACGTCAAAAAACGGGATGGACAAGACAAAGCTGAATTAATGTAACAGGACAAACGTTTTCTGAAAAGGGAGAAGCATTCATACATTGCGAACGCGCGTAAAGCACATGTCGGTACTCTCGCCTAATAGAGGGAAAGCGCTTCCCTCGTGGAGACCAATGAACGGCGACTAACAAATGGACGGACCTCAAATATCTAGCTTCTCGTCACGTTGACGATCCCGTACAATATGGCTTGCTGTCATGGCAACGTCTACTGAAAACTGGTTTTAGACTGGTTTTAGGGAAAAAACGCGTCGCTGACGCTTTTTACTGTGAATGTTGTTTAAGTCCCCAGTGTGACTTTTACCTATATGACATATTACCCACCGAAATGCATATTACCTATGCATCTAAAATACTTATGCATTGACGCCGCTTTCTTCCGTCAGATGAACTGAAAGCTTCATTGCACGAGGCCTTAAAGGAGGTTGCAAGAAATGGCTTCCAGGAGTGCTTACAAAAGTTATCTGAACGTTGGCAGAAGTGCATAGTCGCTCAAGATCACTATTTTTAAGGTGGATGTGCTTCGATGATGTGAAATATTCAGTGTCAAGTTTTATACAACTTGTCCGCTAACTTTTGGATCGTACTACGCTTACGGATTATTTATTTATTTTTATTTCTATGAAAAAGAGGCAAAATTATTTAAGCATTTAGAGACAAACAGGGAAAATTCGTAATAGTGGCTAGGTCAAATATTATAGGCATGTTTCATCTACACTGTAAAAACAACTCAGAAAGGTTCCTGGAAAATAATAGCCAGTCAATGTTCCCAAATTTTGCCAGTAACATATCTTGCAAAAAACAGAAAAGTAAAAGTCAGTAACCTTTCTGAAACTATTCGGGGATATTTATAAATAATACAGAAATCTCCCCAGTTAAAGCCAGTCTAGTTGCTGGAACCTTCAGCGAAAACTAGTGTAAGGTTTTAAGAAAACGATTGGCCTTGTCACCTTCCTGATTTACCTATAAAGCTTCAAAGGCATTATTGCCTCCAGGACCAACGCTAAGATAGAGTAGCAAGTGTGTGCCAAGCGTCTGAGTTGCCTGCAATTCTTACACTGCAAAATCCAGAGACTTTTTCCGCTCTCATTAGGAACTTCAGTCGGGACAGCACGTAGTCGAACTGAAGCCAATACACAAAACAAATACGCTCAAGTGATCTTTAAATGGTAGCTAAAAATATTTTTCACAAGAGTGAAAAGTCTGCATTCGTGTAACTTGTTGTAATTCAGGGAACGTTTTGACAAAAATACTCAATTTTCACAGGAAATTGGTAAAAGCCTGTGAAATCCTGAAAAGTTACATGAAAATGATCAGTAACGCTTCGGAATTTTTTTGTTAATTGTTTTCTAGTAAGCAGTTTAAATCCCCCCCCCCTTTTTTTCTTCGTCTTTTTTCTTTCTTCCTTTTCTTTTCTTTTTTTGGGGGGAGGGGGGAGCAGGAGCCCGCGGTGACGAAACTAACTAGGGGTCTGCCTTGGCTCTCTGATGCCCTTGCTAAAATATAAATAAAATGCATAAGAAGCGTAAGATTACCTTAGATTATGAAGAGGATTTTCGCCACTTCTTCTTTTTCACATTTTCCCTAAATCAACTTTTGGAGAGGGAGAGAATTGGAGAGACCATGTTCACAACACACACAAACTAATTTATTTTTCTACTCACTGACAACAAGTTGCCCTTTTTCCCGAATAGCGGTCAAAAGATATGCCAAGTTATCCCGCTATTCGGTCGGGAGGTTTTTTCCAGTCATGCCTTCACGACTGTCTATAGCCATATGAACTCAGGCGCTCTCATGCATTTGCGCAGTAGGCAATCGCGGAAAGCCCCATTACGCAATTATGGAGATCCCAGTTAATCCCAGTTATTTTAATTTAATCTTGGGATCCCTGTCAAGTGTTACGCAATGTAACCGCGTGGCGCATATAATTTCTTACAGATTATGACTTATACTTACTAGCTGTCTTAGATGCATTTGCTTGTCGCACAGCTCAGCATAGTGCTTCTTACCACTAGGTGTGCTCTGCAGGGTGGTTATCAGCTGCAGCTGCAGATCTCTGCTGTCCAGCACGTCCATTTCCAGCAAAGCGCACAACGTGCGCTGGCACGTCTCGTCGTCTCGCAGTGCACGCAGCATGCAAGGACCCAGGTTTTTGGTAAGGGAGAGCAAAAACTTGCGACGCTTGTAACAACAGGAGATCAGTTTACCCAACTTGAAAAGAAACGAAATGAAGAATGATAAGAAATTAGTTCAGGATTTTTTTATTTTATTTAGCGGACCTCGTCAAATGGTGTCAAGGGGACTCGTTACGACAAAGAGAGTGAGAGTAAAAAATGTTGGGAGAAAAAAGAGATATAATTTGTGAGAAGATTTCTGGCTTATTTTCGAAGAAAAGTTTTAAAAAGTAGAACTGGAATTTGACTATATTTGAATATTTATATATTTATTTATTACTCCCCTCCCCCCCCTCAAAAATAAGAAAACAAATTAAGAACACTTATATTAGTTTTAAGGGTGGAAAACAATAAAAACTTTTAAACGGTGTATATTTTCAACAAAACATGCAAACACGTGATTCGGAACTGCTCAAAATATCTGAGTTTAGGGATGTAGAGATATTCGACAAAAGCCAGATTTTTGTTTTATATATTTACGTCCGTAAGCTCACTGTTTTCCAATGAAATAGGTTGCTTTGCAACCCTGAAAAACTTGTGTGAAATAAGATAAATAAATACCTTTGTGCTGAAAAGTAAAGCAAGAAATAACAACGTCAAATAGCACAAATTGCAGATTACTGCAGACCCGAGTTTCGGCGTTATGAGGAATGGCTTTTCCAATGCAAAAAAATAATGAGCTTATGGATGAAAAGGTATCCGACGAAAGGCTTTTGTCGGATGTCTTTTCATCCATAAGCTCATTACTTTTTGCATTGAAAAAGGCATTCCTTGTAACGCCGAAACACGTGTCTGCGGTAATCTGCAATTTGTACTTTTTGATGTTGTTATTTCTTGCTTTACTTGTGTGAAATCTTATTCAACTTTCAATTGTTTTAAACATTATTGTTTTTACTTTTACTTTCTAGCCCTTTCTATTTGGGTTTTAAATATTTTCTACAATCAGTCAAGTACATGCGGGGCAAAGTCAAATAGTTTATTTTGCTTACTCATTCAATCATTTACTACACATCACTTAGGTATTCATTTATTAGTTCATTCCTTCATTTAGTAATTCACTTATTTATTTATTATTTTACTCTTTTACTTGTTCATTTATTTTTCTTCAATTTTGAATTAATTAACTAATTTAACGTTCAGTTTATTGTTTCAGTATATTTTGATCAAAAATATTTTCTATAATTGAACAGAAAATACTTCCCTAGAAAAATATTTTATTTTTTACTTTGCTCCACGGAAAAAAAAAAGTGAAAATGTCCACATTTTTTGAAGCAAATTTATTGCCAAAAATAAAAGTACAGTTTAATCCAAATTTTATTTTAAAATAAAATGTTCTTTCTTTATGTACTGTAATTTCCAAAATGAATTGTCCATTTGTTCATTTTGAAAAAGCTCAGTCATCTTAACTATTTCCCTTTGCCCCACAATCCCCTACTTATTTTTTTACTGTTAAAAAACACGACACATATTCAATTTCCTCTTCTAAAGAAAATTAATGTTTGCTTATCATTTAGGTATGTATAGATTATATATAAATGTTTTGATATATACGTAGAAAAACAGTACAATTTCAAACAAATATTTTCATTCATATAATTGATTAAAACAAAAAATAGGCATTGCAAATACATTTCATGTTACTTAAACATTCCGCTTTAGTAAAGCAGTTTCATTGCTAATCTTAAAATTTAGAAAAACACTTTGTTCAGAAAATTTTTGGTTTTAGAGTGAATTTAATGAGAAAAAAGTTAACTATCGAATTATGTGTAAAACATTTCGAAACAAACTACGTCATAAACAAGATTTTACCATAGCACTCCACAAATCTCCATCATCGTCACAGGCTAAGTTTCCCGGACAGTACAGATGAAACCAACCTTCTTTTTCCTCTCTCACGCCAAGAAGCATCTGATGTACACCACATCTGTCATCATTTGAAAACTGACGTACAACTTCTTTCATTTGCCTTCAAAGATAGACACATTTCTGTGTTACTTTTCCGAAAAAAATCAATGAGTCGAAATAATTATTGCAGCAATAAATGATTACACGCGATATCTACAATATTTCACACGATATCAACCAATATTAAAACCCTAAAGTGTCTGGAAATATATACTATAGATATCGAAAGCTCCAAAAACTCGAGACTGACTGACGTTTTTTACTTGTTTTAAAATTTTACATTTTGTATTTTTACATTTTACAATTTCAAAATTTCATACTTTGCATTCAATACTTATCTCAATTACCTTAAGTAACAAGATGAGAGATGCAAAGAATTAATAAGCAAAATATTAAATATCTTGCATCAAATGCTTATCTCAATTACTCCAGATAATAAGATAAGAGATGCGAATAATTAATAAGCAAATTATTAAGTACCTTGCATTCAATACTTACGTGGTAAATTTTCCACAAGCAAGTGCACTGAAAATACAAAAAAAAAAATCAGTTCAGTGTATTATTAAATTCCAAAAACATAAACAATAATCAGTTTTCTGGTTACAACAGTGTCATTCAATAAAACACATAGCATTTTGGAAAAAGTTAAAAATTTAACAAAATATGGATGGAGGTTTGATGAATTTTGATGATACCCAACCTTTTTTTTTTCCTGAAAGCCACACCTCATATTTAGATGAATCTCGCGGACCAGAACACATATAACATTAAACAAATTCATTAAAACCCTGAGCTATTGTTATCATTATTACAAGCATATTTTACAAATACAAAGATTCCACCCTTGTTTTAGACTCCAATTTCTGGCTATTTGACTCTAAATTTACAACAATTATTTTTGAAACTGATTGAGATGCTCGGTTGTTTCGAAAGGTTCCGAATATTTTTTTCTATTATTGACATTGAGCATAGCGACGGGCTCCATGACCCAACCTCGCAAGCTACATATGGCCCCCGTGCCATAGGTTAGGCGCCGCTGCATTACATCAAACAGATAGAAATAATAAATGTCAACACTTCGTTTTACTAGTAGAATTAATTTCAGTAGATATTGATTTTTCGATTTTAGTGCAACAGTTGAAATGTTGGTTAACAGGATAGATGTAGATCATTATTTTTTAACTATTCCTCACCAGTATTTCGTCTAATGAAAAAAACACATCTCAAGTTCATCAATTATTCGCAGCTCCCGCTCATCACCTATCAAAATCCATTCCATATTCTTTTGGCCTTTTAAAATCCTCGTCTAAACCTTTCCTTCCTTGGGAGTTCATGGCCTAATACCACAAACATATCCCCCGAAGAATTAATAAAATTTTAATCCCTTTTGCAAAAGCTGCTTAAGTGCTTGGAGACAGCCTCAATCCTCCGAGGACCCTCACCAGAGGTTATTTAATGAAATCTAATAACGAGGAATCTAATCTTATGTTGTTTTAATCCTGCAGGTGTGTTCGCCCATTTTTAGATTCTGCTGATGGAAATTCTTCAAGGAAATCCAAATCCTCTTTAAGGAATTTCGTTAGTTTCAGGGTAATTTTAATGCCCGGGGTTGAAGCTGAAGGGAAAAGCAGATAAATATTTCTGATATCATTTGTGAATTATTAGTGTCGAATAATTTATTCGAAAATCCAATCAGAGTGTTTATTAATTTTAGAAGTTCAGTCAAGACTTGCTCCGTTCCTTCGAGAAAACCAACTACAGTTAATCTGAGGGTGAAGCTTATTAGTTAATTCTAAACATGAAACTTAGCTTTGTTCAATTAACTTGATAAGTTTCTGATATAAAATGCATGCGAACTTTCATTTAGTTTAATATTCTTATTCGCTTTTCTAGATTTCTTCTACTTTTAAACATACTTTTTACTTTTTAAGTACTTGATTCAAGATGTGTTTGTACACACTCCTCTTTGCTTGTCAGTTTAGTGAAGCTGTAGTTTCACACTTTAGCTCAGTCGGAAATATGAAATAATTTACCAACAATGTTTATATTTGGTACACAGTGTACTATGCAAAAAGTATCTTATAGACAAAATTTCAAGCATTCAAACGTGTATTATAATATACACGAGTAATATGCAAATACATTGCAATAAAATTATTGTTTCAAAAAAAAAGAAACAGCTGGGGAAATTAAATGTTTCTAAATTTGTGACATTTTTTATGCTACGGCTAATGTTAAATTTAGGGGTCATTGAGCATTAGGGTGGAGTGAAAAAAAAAATTGTTTTCGAATTTCGAAACGCCTGAAGTCTTAAAAGTTGCCTTTTTGCATCAATAGATCACCCCTAAAATTTAAGCCTCCTAGGATAATATCTTCAGGCTCCACAATTGCCCCAAAAATATCCAAAAGTGCAAAAAAATCAATATTTTTGAAAATAATTTACAAAATAGAAAATATATGATTTTAAAATTTTTTGAGGAGGTAAATGTTAACTCTTGGTAACATTAATATCTCAGACAGGTTTTACTTCCATAGAGTAATTTCTTTAAATTTCCAAAAAGCAGCAAAATAAACTAAAAACGACCTGTTTTTTCTTCCCAATTTACATGATCTTCCAAAGTAAAAATAGGTTAAATGCATAAAATATAAATATTTAAAGAAAAAATCTAAACTTTTTACAAGATATATATTTAATTTTTAATTTAGATAATTTATTCTAACATTATAAATGAAAAAAAAAGTAGTATTTTAGAAATAAAACATAATATTTGCATTATCTCACTTTCCAAGAAATTGGGTACTTCATTATTCATGAATATAATGAAGACATTCATTATTTATGAATGATTGTAAAAAACCGTCGAAGAAAATTCATTATTCATGAATGTTCGTAAAAAACCTCAAAACTACTTAACAAACTCCAAACAAGAACAACAATAATTTAGGCATGAAATTTTGATTTAGAATCGAACTTAGGCATTTTTGATCTAGACTCTTGTTTGCTCAAGATGAAACCATCATGCCTTTCTTCTCCACAAACAGCTTCTTAAGCCTCTGTTACCAATCTGACACAGCGTTCCATCACTTGGTTGTGACATGGGTATTTATGAATGTCCGAAGTACAAATTGGTTCCTCCAAATTAATTTCACCTTAAAGTAATTGTTTTAAGAATGACTTAATGGCAGACGTTTACGTGGGTACTTCTTTCGTCAGTGGAGGATCATATGTTTCAATTTGCCAGTTTATAAGTTCAGTGTAATCTCGACAATTGAAGTTTAACTTGGGCAGTTTAAACTGTATAAGTGATTCAGCTGACTGTTCACTTAGCTAGTCTCTTATTGACAAAATCCTGTGGTAGGCCAGAATTTGAACATGTCTTCTTTTATTAGTCAGCATTGATAATAATATGTTGTCTGGGTAAGCAAAAAATGAATTACGTCGAATTACATTGTCTATTGTTACATTGTTGGCAAGTATCTAAAAAATGTGATCATTCTGTAGATGATGTGCATCTTCTAAACAAGAAGAGTGTGTCTTTATGAAGAACCAGACAGGAGTGTAAACATTCATCACTTATGATCACAACGCGACCATATTTTCAGTCGGATTCTCAGTCGGAACATATAATCTTAAAGTCGATCGACAGTCGTTACCCATCTAGAATGCACTACAGGACCAAATTTTCGATTGGCAAGCTTTGCTGAACAATATCCAGATGAAACGACTTGGAAAATGTCATACAAATATTGTTGATCAGAGCTAATATCTGTTCCAATCAAAATTGAAGGAAAATGCTCTAAGGATATTGTTTTCAAGTTCACAAGTGGTAGATTTTCGCAGGTTTCGATAGCTTTTCCGATAATTACTGAAGAAATTGCTGGTGCATATGTTGTTTCATCCAGCTATTTCTTTAAATGCCTCAATGGAAGTTCATTTACGTGCAGCAGACAAATCAACCACTGCAAGAGTTTGATTAGTTTTAACTCTAGTCCACGAACAACGGCATTTGTCACACTAGTACTGATGTTAGTTCCGTCGCAACCAATAACAATTATGTTGTCAAGTGCCCGCTCTTTATACGTGAAGAAATTAATAATGTTATGCTGTATAATGTCAGCTGCTTCACACTGAACTGTTATGCGACCAATATATTTTGAGCCTGGCTCTTGTATCATAGTTTTTATCTTCTACAACAAACGAACAAAAAAATTTTGCATTAAAACTTTTGTTGAAGATCATTATACCCTGATCCTGGCATATTCAAGTTCTGGCCTACCGCACGATTTTGTCAATACAAATACAAATACAAAAGTGACGACCAGGAACAGGTTCTGGGCCCAGCTAGACTGGTCCTAGTCAATTTACAATCCCCAGTGAAGATCAATGTCCCTCTTAAAACTATCTACTCCCTTGCTCAATACCACCTCTTCCGGTAAGCTGTTCCAAGGTTCCACTACCCTGCTATAATAATAATTTTTCCTAATATCCATGTTAACCTGAGATTTAAATAGCTTAAAACAATGATCCCCTGTCCTGTTTTCAGTGCTAAACTTCAGCCCCGTAACATCTTTCATTTTAATAAATTTAAACAATTGAATCATGTCCCCTCGGTCTCTTCTTTGCTCAAGACTGTACATTTTTAACCTTCTAAACCTGGAATCATAGTCTAAATGAGAAAGTCCATTTATTAGCCTTGTAGCCCGCCTTTGAACTCCTTCCAATACATTAATATCCTTCTTAAGATAAGGAGACCAAAACTGAACAGCATACTCCAAATGAAGTCTTACCAAACTTCTATATAAGGGCAGAAGAACTTCTTTAGATTTGTTTGAAATAGATCTATTGATAAACCCAAGCATCTTATTGGCTTTGTTATTAGCTATGCTGCACTGTTGGCTGAACTTTAAATCCTGACTTATTAAGACGCCCAGATCAGTAACTTTTTCTGCCTGACTAATGACTGAACCTTGCAAATAATAACTTCTACACTTATTTCCATGCCCTAAATGTAGCACTTGACATTTCCCAACATTAACAGCCATACCCCATTTATCAGCCCACTCCGTAATATGATCCAGATCCTCTTGCTGCTGATTTGCTTGTTCTTCATTTTCTACACTCCCCATAACTTTGACATCATCAGTAAAACAATTCATGTTCCCAGAAATATTTTTATAAATATCGTTCATAAAAACAAGGAACAAAACAGGCCCTAACACTGATCCTTGAAAAACCCCGCTTAAAACCTCACATTAGAATAACTCCTCCAATTAGAATAATTTCCCCTTACAACTACCCTTTGTTTCCTTCCGGTCAGCCAGTTTTTTACCCAAATGAAAGTTTTCCCTCCTATTCCTATATCAACTAATTTGCTAAGTAGAGCAACATGCGGTACCTTATCGAAAGCTTTTTGAAAATCAATGTAAAGAACATCTACAGGCTTCTTATTGTCCAAAGCCATGGTAACTTTGTCATAGAAATGTAATAAATTAGTTGCACAAGATTTACCTTTCCTGAAACCGTTCTGAAAACTAGTCAATAGATTATTAGTCTCTAAAAAATTTATTATCTTAATAAGAGAACATCTAAGCGAACAGTAAGCTACACCAGTTAGACAGTTTAAAGTACCCAAGTTAAACTTCAACTGTCGAGATTACACTGAACTTCAAAAAAGCAATTACTTCATTGAGAGCAATTACTTCAAGGTGAAATTAGTTGTTCATGTTGGGTGTTTGTTAAATAGCTTTGAGATTTTTTACGAACATTTATTCATGAATAATGAAGTACTCAATATCTCGGAAAGTTAGATAATACAATATTATGTTTTGATTTCGAAAATAATATTTCCATTTATAATTTTTGTGTCTAAATATTTATATTTTGTACATTTAGCCTATTTTTGCTTTGGAAGATCGTGTAAATTGAGAAGGAAAAACAGATCGTTTTTAGTTTATTTTGCAGCTTTTTGAAATACTCTATTGAAATAAAACTTTTCTGAGATATTAATGTCACCACGAGTTAACATTTACCCCATTAAACATTTTTAAAATCATACATTTTTAATTTTGTAAAAAAAAAATTTAAAATCAGTTTTTTTTTTTTTTTTGGTTTATTTTGCTGCTTTTTGGAAATTTAAAGTAAAACTCTTATGAGATAAATAATGTTACAAAGAGTTAACATTTACCCCTCAAATGATTTTTAAATAATATATATTCAATTTTGTAAATTTTTTTTCAAAAAAATCGCTTGTTTTGCATTTATGGACTTTTTTGGGGCGATTTTAGAACCTAAAGCTATTATCATAGGTGGCTAAAATTTTAGGGGTGATTTATTGAGGCTAAAAGGCAACTTTTGAGAGCCTAGGCGTTTCGAAGTTCGAAAACAAAAAATTTCACTCCACCCTATTGAGCACCCTTTTAAAATTTGAGTAAGAAGCTAAAACTTTTATATTATAATACTATTAGAGTAAGTCTAAAACAAATAGGGGGTGTACTGGGCTCTAGCTAAAAAAAAGTTCTTTTGAACCACTCTAATGTACATCCTAATTATAAATGGTTTTTATTCGTCAAAATTCGCAAATTCAAGAATGTTTTAAGAACCCTTGAACATTTTAGCTCATTGAGGAGCGTAATCAATCCAAACTTGATCTCTTCATTAGGGTAATATATTTATTGAAAGTGTGTGTGGATTATAATAATTTACTTAATTTTGTCCATTAGTCATCTGAAATTTCGCAAGTTTAAGCGGTTTGAAATGCCATTTTTATGAACGTTTAGTATTATTATCGTAAAATAATGAATCATTTTGTATATTTTTGAAAAGCAAGTACACAAGTAAATAGTTAACAACAATTTGTACACAATACTTTACGAAAGCACGTAATATTCAGTGTTTAACATGAAAATTATAGTTCTTTATTACTGCGGTATTCAACCTTTTACAGTTTTGGGAACATTTTGAGCTTGCCGCTTATATAATAGTAGAAAATTATACAAAATGGTTCAATATTTTGAGCTAATGTAAATACTACAACCTATGGTTTGAATTAAATTTCATGACTTTCGTTTCAGCATACTCTTTCTTCAAAAATAAATAAATAACTAAATAAGTCTCATTGTTTCGTAAAACATAAACAAGGCAAAAAATAAAGTAGTTGAATAAACATTTCAAACTAAAGTAGTTTAACATTTCAAAATAAAGCGTAGCAAAACATTATTTTTGGAAAACTCTTTGTTAAAACACCTCATTCCCCACTTTCCATTTCTTGTTTTGAGTCCTTTTTCATCCAACTTTGAATAGTTGACGTTAATTAGGTTTTATAGGAAAATTTGAGTCATATAGCGCAACCCTTAAAAAGTAAAATGGTTTTCAAATGAAATTAAGCAGAGGGTCTGGGCTCAGAGGAGCCCAAGGGTTCCCTGGAACATTCTTGCTGAGAAACATCTAATATCATTTGTTTCAACCTATTTATTAAAAATATATATTTTTTTCTAAGCAGCGACAAAAACAAAATAGTTAAAAAGATTGTTTGTTGAAGATGAATATTAGGTTGCAGATTTCAGACGTAAAAAGGTTTTGAAAAAAAAATTTACATCCATGTCATTAAAAAAATATATATTTTCGTTAATTTGTGATATTTAAAGTATATTTTTTAAATTTTGAGAATGTTAGAAATAATTATCCACGAAAAATATTTTATAAAACCAAAAAAGCATTAGCTTTTTTTATTACCTTATTTAGATATTGTTTAACAATAAAAAACAAATGCAACAATAGCTTTTGATTTGACTACGATAAAGCTTTGGTAATTTATTTTTCTGCTCTTTGATCAAGGGGTTCCTCCAAGAAAACGGTAAGCTCAAACCGTTCCGCAAGAGCAGTGGTGTAGCCGAGGGGAGGGTCTGTGGGGATCTGGACCCTCCCCGAAATGAGGAAGAAAATTCAAAAATGACGATGTTCATTTGTTGCAAACATAATTTTTCTGTTCGTATACATAAGAAAACTCGACTTTGAGCACATGCAAATTTCCTTGTGCCCCTTCCGAAATGAAATCCTGGCTACACTACGCTACTGCCCAAGAGTAAAAGGTTAAATATCGCTGAAACTAAAGCAATATAATTTTCGTGTTAATTACACTTTAACACAAAAAAATAGACGCACCTAGATAGAGCAGTGAGAATTAAACGAAATTTTAATTTCCTAAGTGGTAACGAAATTAAAGACAATTGATCATTTCTTAGTAAAAAAATACAAAATAAACAGAGGTTTTAGTTTCCTGCTGGATACCCTCCAGCATGAATTTACAAGGCGAAAGAGGTATTACAGCCTCGTACGATATCCTGCGTAATCTTCTTTCACACAGTTACTGTTAACATGCGACTAATTCAATCAAACTCGTAGGATGTCCAAGTAACCGTCCAAAGTGATTTCAGATATGTTCGATCTGTGACAAATTAGTGGATCGAGAAGGCCAGAGAAAGTGATAATATGGAGAAACAAGTCCTCTGACACAACTGATGTGTGTGACTGAGCGTTGTCCTGTTAAAAAATGGCTCCGGGAAGTCCTGGCATGAGTGCCAACGCACCTGAATTAGCATGACTCAAACGTACCATTAGCCTGTCATTGTGATGAGGATTAATATAATGGGTGACCGTGTATCATATGCCATGGTATCATGCCAACTGCAGATACGGTAAGCCGCTGAAATCAAAAGCAGGATTAGGACTTTCACGCTGTCGCTTCCATTTGGAGCAGTGTCGCATTCGACAAGCTGGACTGCAACCAAATGAATTCAGATTGTCTTTAATGACGAATCCAGATTCAGTCAGGGCATTGATGCCAATCGTGTACGCTTGTGAAAGCTCTAATAGTGAATTTGCTTTTTAGCTGCTCATCGCACCCACAGCTTGGATGATATTATGGGGCACTATCTTAAACGAAACATGGTAACCAATAACATTCATTCACAACACTACGGCTGCCTAACGGTATGTTTGGGGCATGCTTCAGAAACATGTGGAACAGGGTCTCTGGGAGTCATTTTTAACAGGACAATGCTCAGTCACACACCTATGGTACCAGAGGACTTCCTCTTCCACATTTCGTCTTCTATGGCTTACACCAGTGGTGCCCAACGTGCGGCCTGCGAAGCTGATCCAACGTGCTCATTGTTTTGTTTTAAGTTACTAACCAAAAACTACGGCGCGAAATCGTAGCCAATCACACATCTCCTCTCCACCTTACTGCTACTAAACTTCCATTTTCGCTCCTTCTATTTCAGTTTCCTAGACACAGGCTATTTTTCTGTGTTACAAATTTAGAGCCAAGTATTCAGAAATAATGTTCTTGGAAACAAATGCAAGTTTTATTCCACTAAAATAAGCACGTAGTAATGAGAAAGACATTTTCCTGGTTTGTAATTTTCTCTCCTTTTTCTCGTTTTTTCGGGTTTTCTAGTTAAAAAATTTTAATATTTTAATAGGGGTGTGATTTTTCAGGCCCGCGAGGTTCATCAAAATGTGGGATTCGGATTGAACACCGATGATTTAAACCACTACATCCTATTTATTTCTGAAAAAAAAATGAAAAGAAAACTGGTCTAGGTTAGTCAAAATATTCCCTTTTTTAGGCATCCGAGTTTAAACATTTTTTCCCTCCTGAAAAGTGAGATTAAAATTCAAAGCAGTAATTTCTTTATGACTAGCACATTTAACTTAAGCAATGCTAAATAGTGAATGATATTAACTATACTAAAATATTCGACTACACTTTTCTTTTAAACATGCCTGCAATAATTCTAATTGATAATGATCATGAATTAACGCTGATATTTAGAAAAGGAAAATAGGTTAATCGGCATCATAAGTTATAAAATGTAGTAACAAAACTCCTAAACTCTCACCCAAAAATATCAAAATCATTAAAAAATTTGACACAAATGAAAAGTAAGCTATGATCATAGAAGCAATAAATAGTTTAGGTGATATTAATAAACTGAATGATACGAATAAAGCGAAAGAGAAAAGACTAATATATGCTAGTTAAAATTAAATTTACGAAGACCAATACATTATTCCCTCCCAAGTTAATAGAATGAGCGAAGTTCAAATGTGTAGAAGAAAATCTAAGTTCTTCCCCTTCAAAAACTATTGCCCCCCCCCCCAGTTGTTGCATACGGGGAAAAAAATTAATAGGACTTTGTGAACGTCGTTTTTGAATTCATCTACTTTTATATTGATAAGACTGTGCCTCAGAGTCTGACTAACGTTAGTCACATAATCGCTGCTTTACAGGAGGGCGGAAAAACGATCTCTTGGTGCATACACAGGATTGGACTCGCGCTCTTTTATCACTGATAAATTATCACAATCTGTTTTTTTTTTTTTTTTTTGGTACTGCGTTTATATGACTCGATGCGGTACAGAATTCTACATACAATGCACTAAGAAACAGAAAATCGCAATTTTCGGACCTACGTTAGTTTGGCTCTGGTTGCAGAACAAGGAACAAGTTTCTAAAAATCATTTGTTAGTGTTTACTATGAAGCATTGTTAAGTCACATGAATCAGATGGATTAAGTCAGATGGTGTTAAAGCCCTTATGTAGTGACTTTTCCACCTCCCTTTAAATCTTTCCATTTACACACAACCTAATTTAGGTAATTTGGGTCTTCCTAAAAGTGTTAATTAATACAAAATAGCAACTAAATGATTCTTCTTTTCTGCTCACTTTATTTTGTTCATTTGCTTACTTATTTTTTGGGCAGACTCTGAAATAATTTGGAAAAAAAAAATTCATCTTTCAGAATTATCAATTTTGAGCTCGACGCGGGTGGTGTCACGCGACTAAACCACCATCCACCCCTCATTCATGTGATGAAAGAATTTTTGTTTCCATAGATTTCATATACGTAAATCTTAAATCGACTATGTACTCATAAACTTAATTAATATTCAAAATTATTAAGCATTATTAAGTTAATTTAACTTAGTAAGTCTGAAGAAAGTTTACACAGAATTTGAGGAAAGAAAAACAGATAGTGTTAAATGCAAAACAATATTTCATTTTATTGTCAAAATCATGTTTAAAATCCGTAAATGCTTTTTATTTTATAATTGAAAACCTTTTTTGTTTTAATTTCTCCATCAAACAACGATTTTCAGTTTCTTTTTATGTACTCATAAAAAAAGAAATGTTTATTTTTCTCTTCTTTTCTGAATTTGATGTTTCTTTTTCTTGGTTCAGATGCATGCAATTTTCATTTAATTATTTAAAAGTGGCAACACTTTTACTTAAATTCCTATTATCATAATTTTTAATCTAAACATATATTTCTATTTCGCCGTATAAGTAAACTAAATGGCAAAGAAAAAACAGCCAACGCTAAAGACATCTGTGACCGAACTAGCTACTCGCCGTCAAGTAATTACACCAATTTTATTTGCTGCTCTTTTCATAATGAAACTAGATTTATGACTTGTCAAAAAGAAATTGGTTGAAAGTACGTCGGGTTGATTCGGCTGAAGGTTATATTCATCCTTAGTAAATAGCGAAAATATATTTTCGAATTGTCGAACAAAAGATTGCACTTGCAACGATATTCTACGATATTTCTTCACGGATATTTATAAAAAATTAGTATGTATAGTAGGGTGTAACGAAAAAAACTTTTTTTTTCGAAATTCAATTTGTTAAGTCGTTGAAAAGTTGCCTTTACCTACCCACATATTACGTTAAAAATTTTTTATCCTTATTAAAAAATATTTAAGTTTCCCGCACGAGGTCTAAAGCGTTTATAATTTTCTTCAAAAAAATTCAGTTTTTTCTTTAAAAAAATTTTTAATAACAAAAAAAAAAAATGTTACCATTTTTTCAAGTTGAAAAACGTACACAATAAAGTCGGAAAAAAAGTAAGGGAAAAAAATCATAAAAAATATATAGGTCTCCCGCTTTTGTTCTAAACGTCCGTGATTTTCACAAAAAAAAAAAAGAAAGAAAGAAAGAATGCGTTTTACAGGGTCATGTGACTTAGTTAGAAACAGGGTTTCGAACCCCGAACTCTCGATCCTGAAACCTGAGGGATCCTGCATGATATTTTGCGGGATTAATCCCGCGGTGTTGAGAGTAAAATCCCGCAAAAAAATTTTGTGCAAACGTTTTCCACTTTTTACCGCTCATAAAACGAATATTTTCACAAGCATCATTTGAAGTTTGAATCCACTTTCTCGTATTTCTCAAAAAGAGCAAGAAAAACTTTGTGCCTCATATATGAACGATGAAAATGAATTTATATTCTCATTCGAAGTTTCAATTTCATACCTTCAACAATTAAGAAAATGCGTAAAAATTATGAACGTTTTCGAAAACCTGTACTTATAATTTAAAACCCAGAAATTTGCGCTTTAGAAAAAAATTGAGAAAATGCAGTACAGATTACAAAACTCGCTGTAGTAGCCAGAAAACAATGTTGAAACGCTTCAGCAAGCTTAAGGAAAACACTCTAAACCATTAAATTACTAAAAGTGCACAATATTTTGCTCCAAAGCTCAACGAAAAACCTATCATTATTTATGCTCTCTAAGCTGTAGAAAGTGCTTGCCGATATCTTTGTCACCGGGAAGCTGATATTATAATGTGGGTGGTACCTTGAAAATTATTTTAGATGAATTAGCAGACTTATCAGCAATATGCGGCAAAGTCGCGCCAGAAACTCAGATGAAACACTTTGTCTTGAATGCAATTAATTATTTTCCTCTACGTAGTATAAAATGAAGCCTCCAAAAAGCGTCTGTTTGTTTGAACGCGTAAAACTCGAGAACTACCCGGCCGATTACGCTGAAATTTTCACATTATCTTTCTTTTAACACCGGAAAGTTTTTTCAGACCAGTTCGAAAAAAACTCGATGAGTAGTACTTTTTGCATTCCAATTTAGGCCCAATTTTCACATAAATTCCCAAATATGGGGACGAAAATTACTTGCACATATTAATGTTACATATTGTTGGAAAGGACAGAATTTTCTGCGTTCAACGCAATCTGTTACAATCCTCTGATTTAATTACGGCGGGAGTTATTTGCATTTTTAGCTCGTATTTTTTTAGGCTTAGCTGAAATTTAGGCACTACTTTCTTCATTAAATCTATCAATAAAAAATGAAGAAATTGTCCCACGGTTTTCTTTTTGACACCATTGGAAAAGGCGATATTTTTTTACTCCAGATCCATTTCGACCTATGGTCGAAAAACTAAGCTTCTATCTCGAAGGGAAAAAAAAGTTACAAGTTTTTTTAAATCAAGTTCAAAAAATCTTATTTCCATTCAAATTGTTAACCATTTTCTTTCCCGTCACTGGATACAATTTTTATTTTAAAGGTAGACCGGGCAAAGCCAGGCAACGCAGCTAGTCTTTTATAAAATGTACAAACATATCTCTACATAGTATAAAATGAAGCCTCCAAAAAGCGTCTGTGTGTTTGAACTCGCAAAACTCGACAACTACCTGGCCGATTTTGCTGAAATTTTCACAGTTTGTTCCTTTAAGCTCTGAGAAGGTTTGCAGGCCAGTTCGAAAAAAATTCGACGAATTGTTCTTTTTTTATTCCAATTTAGGCCTAATTTTAACGTAAATTCCCGAATATGGGGGTGAAAAATTACTCGCAAATAGTAATATTACATATCTTTGGAAAGGGAAGAATTTTCCGCGTTCTACGCAATTTGTTCCAATGCTCTAACTTAATTGCAGCGGGAGTTTTTTACGTTTTTTGCTCTAATTTTTTTAGGCTTAGCTGAAATTTAGGCACTACTTTCTTCATTAAATCCATCAATAAAAAGTGAAGGAATTGTACCACAGCTTTCTTTTTGACGCCATTGGAAAAAGCGGTCTTTTTTTCTCTAGCTCTAACTCGACCTATGGTCGAAAAAATAAGCTTTTATCTCGAAAGGAAAAAAAGTTACAAGCCTTTTAAATCAAGTTTAAGAAATCTTGATTCCATTCAAATTGTAAACCATTTTCTTTCGCATTTTAATTCCTTAAACTTATTTTATTCTGTGTTTCCATGGTTACGCATTTTAAATCCATCTTTCTGGATTTAATTTCTTAAAAGTATTTTAATATCTGTCGTCATTGTTTGAAAGGGAAATAATGATGTTTTTTTTTATTTATTTTTTGCGCCTGATTGTTAAATATTCGTCACTTGACACAATTTTTATTTTCAAGTCGGACCGGGCAAAGTCGGGCAATGCAGCTGGTCATTACATATATTAAACCTTTACACCACGAAACGTTAACTAAAAATACACTTACTCGTCGTGAAACGGGATTGGCTGAAGCAGTTCTGCCAAAGATGGTCTCCAATCATCAAAAGAGGCTCTAAAAAGGAAGGTAACAAATTTAGTAATCATATTTTACGTAAGATAATCAATTACAACTGAAACAATCATTACATGGCACACTCTGAATAAATCGCCCTGTAGTTTTACCCCCCGATGCAAGAAGAAAGGGGTTCATAAGTTTCATGTGCCTGTGCGTTTGTCTGTGACATCGTAGTTGCTATACAGTCGAACCGATTACGACTTTTTTTAAAAAGTGACTTGGTCGAGAATGTTCATAGTTAGATCTCATCTTTGTTGAACATGGACAATAATTACAGATAAAATTAATTAAAACTCTACTTTGCATTCTTCTGCAAATTTGATAGTGAACTTAATTGCACATTAAAAATATTAATATCAATCGAAAGAAAGAATTTTTCTGTATACAATGAGTTCGTTTTGAACTTCCGAGTTATATAAAACTCAAATTATAACCTTTTTTCAGAAAATTTTAAACACAATTTTAAGATTTTATTCTCTCGCGATTGGTAAAAATTTCAACGTTGGTACTTAGTCGTAGAAAACTTAATAATTTATAAATTATATCTGTTACCGTTTCTTTATTAATAAAAAATGCCTGTAGTATATTTTAGTAGTCAAGGCTTTTTAAATGATTTTCAACTTTCTTGATTCTTTTGGGCAATTCAATTTTAACAGATTTGTCATTTGTTGCGCAAAACGACAAAGTATGCAACTGCGTTAGATTCTTGGTTCATTGCATGAATTTAGTGAGAAACACAGATTATACTTCTATGTAATGCGTTTAAATATTGCAGGTGTACAGAAACATTTATTTAAATTATACTTTTTTGGCTTAACGGACGTATCTTATAATGAGCCAATGATACGTTTTCCACGAAACTGATCAAAAATAAAGCGCTTAGTGACTCGTTAAATGTTGCAAAAATCAATATTGCTGAAATTTAAAATCTCATAATGAATTTTTAAACAAAGCAAACCATTAAATAAGAGTAATTGCTTTAAAACTAAAAAAATCCACCTAGATAAATGAACTGAGCCATATAATATAGGGTGTTCCAAAACGACCACATAAACTCTACACAGCTAGATTCCTCGTTGGGAGTACATAAAAACTGCCCTGAGAAGCGTTTCTGTGCGATCCATAGTTTACGAGAAAAGATACGAAAAACAAAGTGTGACGTCACTGCAGGTGCAACAAAAAACACTTTATTGCACATCAACAGCAGTATACGTACATCTATATATATATATATATAAATGGATGTATGTTTGTGGGTGTGTGGGTATATGTGTATGTTCCTTATACAAATCCACAGTTTTCGTCGGATTTCTTCCAAATTTGGCACAGAGGTAAATTGTTACTCAGGAATTCACATAGGCGGGTTTTTGGAATTTAAAAAAGATCCGAAGAGGATCAAGTTTATATTTTTAATCATAAATTGCTCTTTTCGACGCGAACAAATTTTTGTATAGTTATGAATTTAGTCTGAATGAAATGCCCGTAAAAAACTGCCCTAGATGAAGTTTCTTCAAAGATTAACTACTATCGTTAAATTTAGGAACTTTGATTCCAAGCTAATAAAAATGATTTGCAACTTATAACCACCAGGGTATATTTTAAACACAATCAACACAAAAAGTATCATAAACAACGACCGTTTAAGTCCCTTAGCGACAAGCAAAACTCATGTTTGGTAAGAGAGCCGTAGATAGGCGAAATAATGCTGAGCATCGTTTCGTAGCCCCAGGGATCCATTGATGCTACCCATGGTTCTACTTAATTTGAATATTATTTAAATAAAAAATCCACAATAGTAAGGGTTGCGTGTAATTTTTTATCAGTGTTTTACACGTTAATAGCAGAGAAAATACAAACATTTAGTAAGGTATTAATATTACATTCAAGATTGACGTAATATCTTCGACTGTTTCAGCATTAGAATACTTTTATTAAAATCACATCTATTTCATTCATATGATCCTTACCAAATCAATTTCCAATGTGTAAATTTTCTGTATACTGTTTCTTGATTTACGTTGAATCTTTAAGTAATTCAGTTCAACTATATCCAATAACCTAATTCGGTTAAATAGAAGTCGCTCCAGGCTATCAAAGAACATGTATGTTTGTGGGTGTGTGGGAGTGTAAGTTCCTTGTACAAATCCAGTTTTCGTCGGATTTCTTCATTGTTTAGCACAAAGGTAAATTGTTGCTCAGGATTTCATAAAGGCGGGTTTTCGAAATTTTAAAAAGACCCAAAATGGTCTAAATTCATATTTTGAGTCATACAATTGCTCTTTTCTACATGAACGAATTTGTGTATAGTTATGAATTTAGTCTTAATGAAAAGCCCGTAATAAACTGCCCTAGATGGAGTTTCTTCAAAGATTAACTAATATCGTTAAATTTGGGAACTTTGATTCCAAGCTAATAAAAATTATTTGCAACTTATAACCACCAGGAAATATTTTAAATGCAATCAAAACTAAAGGTATTCTAAACGTTGACCGTTAATGCCGATTCGCGACTACAGTAAAGCATGTTTGGCAGGAAAACAGAACGAAATCGAAATGCTGCTGTTAAGCGTTTTTTGAATAGCATCCTGCAAAGCAGGAATGCATTGCGGTCTTCGACGGTTCTACTTACTTTGTATGCTCTCTTTTGGTATTTCCGTTGCCGTAATGGTAAAACGAAATAATAGATCAGTATTTCCAACATGAACAGCCCAGAAAATATCAAAACCAGCTTGGTATCATTAATTCATTCATTATCCATGTACAAGCTTCAACAATTTAACGTTGGATGGTCCTTAAAACCAATCTGCATATGTTCTTTATACTATTCCATGATTTACGTCGAATCTTTACCTAATTCGGTTCAACTAAGTTTAATCGCTGAGGGCTAACAAAGAACAAGAGTAAAAAATACTAATTTCGCAAATAAATTGCAAAATAATCATATTTGTGCTTAGTAGCGTATCTGGAATTTGTTTTTCAAGGGGGAGGGGGATGGTCGTGACGTTTCTTACATGCACATAAGCTACCCTACTAGGATTACTAATATGCGCTAAAATTAAAGGTTGTGCACCTTTTTTACCAGCAAAACCGCACGGAAATATAATTCGGCGGAATCCATACACTTTGGGAGGGTTGCAGTTTTAAGTTTGGAAAAAATGCAAATAAATATTTATTTATATTTAAATTGTTTTAAACTGCAAAAAATTGCTACGTTTTTTATATAAACAAATTTCTTCATTTGAAATTTTATATTACCTTAACGCTCGAGTAAAAGTAAATCTGATGAAACATCTTCGCCGACTAGCAATAATTTTATATCTGTTAGCAGGTAATGATGCAACTTTTGACACTCAGAGATTGCTATTTAAAGGCATGATGAAACATTACTCCACAATATGAAGTTTTTTCTTCATCGTGAAATATGTTGAAAAAAGCTGCATTCCCAATTAAAAAGCTAAGTTCGATAGCTGCTATTGTAAACAATCGAAAAAATATTGGAAGTTTGTAGCTACCATTAAGCATTTCAACCGTCACTGAAGAAGTGCTGTAACAAATGAATGGACAATTATCACTATAATAGCTTAAACTCTCTTAAACAGTATAGGGATAAAAGGTGAAACGCTTTGTATATCATGTGTAATCTCATTGGACGATTAAGTGCTGTAAATGTATGTGAGATATAACTATTTTCGATACAGATAGCTCTATGTTACTTGCTCAAGGTTGGTTTCACTCACAAATGTAATTCTTCTTGCTGTCGGGAGGGGGACTAAGAACAATATTTAGAAGAAAGTTTTGAATTAAATTTATGGAGTAGAAAAATTTGAATCATTTAAGTTTTAAATTTTTAAACTACGTTTCGAAACGTGAAATACATTTCGTTTGCTTTTAAGCTGTAGATAAGGGGAACAAAATATGCAACAAGATTCTGTAAAATGTAAACAAAAGATTTGTCTATTATGCAGTTGTAAATACAAACAAGAGATTTATTTTTCAAAAAAATTCACGGCCTGCAAATAATTAAAAAACAAAATTTAACACGGATAGTGACCAAAATGCACACGCCTACTTTTTTCTCTATAACGTAGTTTAATTGGTGGTTTTCAAATAGTTCGTTCAATAACTTCACTTCCACCTACTTCTAATTTTAATGTTTTACATACCTTAAAATAATGACTGCAGTGTAGTTAGTGGACCCATTCCCACCTCTCACGACGATTGTATCCCTCTAAATTAAATTTTTGATGCTCTCTAAGGAATACTCTGTCTAAAGCAACTCTACCTGCATCAGTGTGAGATATCATGTATAACATTTACGGCAAGCATTAGGTCTTAAAAAATTTGAAATAGAACGCTAATCATGACAAATTTTAAATCTTTACAAGACATTAATATTAATGTCTAACTGTCATTTTTACCAACGAAAATATAAATTTGACGTCAATATAAGAAAATAAAATGTAGCTGACGTGCGTCTTTTTAGGCAAGTTACACTTATCTAATTTTACTCTATGGCATGGCACTAAATCACCATGGCAAGAGCGAGCAGACACATTTGGTAAAGTTTTTTTATACTAAGAAAACTTTTTCTGCGAAATGTGCTTGCCTGAAAACATACAAAATAACCTATCACTTGATACCCTCATTCTCAAAAACACCGCAAAAAAAGTGTTATCGTTTGTTAACTACACTGACTGAATTCTTTATTTTCTGTACGGTGGACTATTTGTTTAGCTTGTGTCCGAGAAGAATATTTTGTATATATTTGTGTCTGATAATAGGGATTGACTTTTATTTTTTGGTAAGCTCACGACTCTTTCTAAGAAAACATTCAATGATTTATTTCCGAATAAAATGTATGTGAAAAGTACTGATGCATTTTTTGATGTATTGGGGAAAACAAAACCTACAAAGGCGACACAACGCTTTTCTTTCGAAGCATCACGTAAAAGGTTGTCCCACAAGATGTGCAAAAGACAATCATTTGTCTTTGCCATGAAGACAATTTGCGTGTACCGGCCGTCTGATTCAACCTCAGACAACGTACCAGTGGACACTACAGAGCCCAAACACTATTCCTCACACTTTTTTGCTTTAAGTTGATGCTACCTTTTCGGCAAATGCTTGATTTTCTGTGTTAATTCAAATATTTTGAAGATTTGAGCCTAGAAAGCGTTGTGAATGTATTTGTTACGCTCATTTAGATAGAATTCATTCAATTGATTATCCAAAAGATATGTTGCATTAAAAAGCACCCGGGCAACGCCGGGTAGTAAGCTAGTTACATATAACAACAAATACGTGTAATGACGTTTTAAACATTATCGTCTGGAAAGATATGAAAATACTGTTGTTGATGTGTTCAAAAGTGTTTTTTACTTGCACCGGCAGTGACGTCATACTTAGTTTTTCGTATTTTTCCGGTAAACTATGGATCGTACAGGAATGTTTCTTTGGGCCGTTTTTATGTACTTCTAACGACGAAACTAGCTGTGCAGAGTTCATGCGGTCGTTTTGGCATTTTAGGACACCCTGTATATAAAATTTGGACGTGTCAGTATGTCTATGTAACTGTTGGTTCTGTTTTAGCCTTGCAATTTCAGGGACTCATTCACAAACCCTATGAGGTGATAGGAACTACATTAGACTTTAGGGAAAACCCCTTTAAAAGGGTAATTTTACGCTCCTTAGTTTATGAAGAAATGTTACTCGCAAGTAAATAGTTTTTGAGACATAAAACGAAAACTGAAGAAATGCGCATTTGCGAAACGTCTGCAAATCACTTTTCTTTTTAGTTCGGACTCTGGTTCAAAATTCAGGAACTTTAAAATTAAATACCTCCGCACCTTCTACAACTACAATAAAATGAAAATACCTAGGATAATCCAAAATGCGGCACGTGTTCCTTCAACTACCGGCCATATTTCGATGGACAACTCGACAGAAATATATTCATTTCATTGTTTCTCGATTTCATACGCGTGCAAAAAAAAATTGTGATTTGTTTTTAAAAAACAGATGGGGCAGAAATATGCTATAAAATCTTAAACTAACAGTAAAAATTGAAACAAAAATTTAAAAAAAATAATTAATTTGAATTCTGAAAGTTTGAACTCAAATCATGTTTTTCGCAATCACGAGTTGCGACAGGACTCCTTGGTTACTACCCTACTCACTTGTTTCTAGACACGGCTCCTGTCCCTACCTCTCCTCTTGAACGGAGACGTGTGTATTAGTTGTGTATGTGTATGTGTAGGCTTTTGTGTGTGCGTAGACCTGTGTGTATGCACGTTGGCGTGTGTGTATGTGTGTAAAGGCGCGTGTGTGTATGTGTGTGAGTGCGTATGGGTATGAGCGTGTATGTGTGTAAGATATGGACTCACCAACCAGGAGCGGGTACTGGGGGACGGAGTCGCGCCTGCAGGTGACGGTGGGGGTTGAAAAAGGCACGGACATCAAAGACGGTCAAATGAGAACAATAAGCAATCGTGATTGCTCAAAAAACAAACATTGAATGCAACTTACAAAATCGAAAATAAAGAGGTGAAACAGTCTAACTTTGTATCCCATTCTAAATAACTTCTTGCTTCTATAGGGGTTTCATTTACTTCTCCTAGAAAAGCCCTGAAAAAGCAAGTGCATTAGTTAGGGTAGAACAAAAAAGCAACGACATGTAATAAGCACTTATCTACAACTTTAACTCGAACTGAACTTGAAAGTTAAATTAGAAAATTCAATATCATAATCACATATATACAAGAATGGAAATTACTTTTGATAAATGCAATTTATTTTTACCTTCTGTCAGAATATTCACAAAATCTAGAATAATAAATTTGAGAAAGAGAATTTGGGGGAAAATGTATTTAATTTCTAATTGCAACCCGAAATTTCGAAGTCGGAAATTTTATAAATGCAGAAAATGATTTAAAGTGGTCGTGAAATACTCTCAATATGTATTTAATTTTTAATGTATATAATTTCTAATTGCAACCCGAAATTTCGAAGTCGGAAATTTTATAAATGCAGGAAAATGATTTAAAGTGGTCGTGAAATACTCTCAATAAACCAACAATGTCGGAAACCTTGATACGATCAACCATCAATAATTTTTATTTATAGACGTCACGAAATTTTATAGATGGACATTTTTTTGAAGTGAAATTTTTTATTCTAAAGCTTTGAAATTCTGATCCACAACCTTTTTGTGTGACGTAAGTGACATAGATGTATTGTAATTGTTACCAAAAACAATTTTTTTAAAAATTGTTTTAAAAGTAAAATACTTCCGCTTTTCAATTGGTGCCAACAAATGAAAAACAATAATAATAATTATAAAATTAGTATTCTTAATAAATTTAACAAATTAATTTCAAACCTGAACCTCAACAAGCATATATTTGTGAATATTGTTGATTTTAAACTTTTCAAACAATACAGGCTTTCGAAAATTTTTTTTATTCAAGTCAAGTCATCGGTTTAAATTAATTAATCAGTAAAAAGTGCAATCGACATTGCTGAAGTTCAGTCTTGAAATTAGTTTGTCAACTTTTATTAGCAAAATTAACTTTGTAATTACTATTATATCACACTGTTTTTGGCAACAATTAAAAAGAGGATTTCACGCATTGTTTAGTTTTCTCGTTGCTTATAATCTATTTTTTCATTGAAATATGCAATTTTGTGGTGAATATGCCTAAGTCAGGTGCAGAAAGAACAAGAGTTTTTTTTTTTTTTTTTTTTTTTTTGAGTTACGAGCCGTTTTTGATACGAGATTTTATAATAATTTTATGAGCCTTGGTATATATATATATATATATATATATATATATATATATATATATATATATATATATATATATATATAGAGAGAGAGAGAGAGAGAGAGAGAGAGAGAGAGAGCTAGTTATTCCAAAAAGTAGGCATGAAAATTTTCAGATAAATTAACAATTTATGAAGTTTATTAGATGTAATTCTTATTATTATTATAAATGCGAATATTACTTTTTTTTATTTGTTTATTTGTTACCTTTTTACACCCTAACTACTCAACCGATAATCATGAGATTTTGTATACACGTTGTCAGGGTGCCTTTAGTTTAGAAAGAAAGAATTTCATGATTTGTATTCCAATTTTAAAGAAAATCTTAAATTTGAGACTTGAGAATATCTCATCAAAAAAAAGGCTAATTTGTTTGATTTTTGCAGCATGTTAAAGCCTTTAAAAACATGCTTAAGATGAATTTTTACCCGAAGTTTGAGGGATAACTGGATGATTAGAATAACCCCTAATTCGTAATTTTAAGTTGTTTTCACTGTCTGAAAAGATGCTTATCATGATACAATGTTTTTTCACTATTATTATTTATTTATTTATTTAACACTGATTGTTAAACACGTGTCACTTGACATTACTTTTTGTTTTGAGGTAGACCGTGTAAAGCCGGGATAGCTATTAACATTTGAAGGGTCGACGTAAATACTTTGGTTACTCACGTTCTCCTACTCTCAAAGATAGTGTAAATAGCAGCAACGCAAATGGCAACTAGATTGTTGAGAACACGAGGATGTGGGCATTTACTTCCAGGACCATGCATACTGTAAAATAAAAATATTATTTCACTATTAAAGCATTAAAAGGCAACATTTTCATAATCAACAAATGGTTTCCTATTCAACAAAAAAAGATAAAAAGCAACGTTATTAACACCAACAGAATGATGTAGTTGGCAGACGCTAGGTCTCTTACGCCAGAAAGAAGCCTGTTTACACCTGGTTCCAAGCTGTGGATTTTTGGATGCAGAAAATCGACAGCTTTTTTCCATGTCGATGTCGTATTATTATGCGCCATATAAAAGATCCCTCGAACTCTCGTTTGGCTTGAAGTGTTTTTGGCGAAATGAAAATTCCTAGTGCAGTTTCACAAAGTGAAAATATACAGATTACAATGGTGCACAATTGCTAAGGACGGATGGCAATGTCAGCGTTAGCTACCAAAAATGGAAGGCAAGGAAATATGGAAATTAGCATACGTTCGGGACACAGTAAGACGTGTTGTGAGTGTGCAAATTTTAGACTCAAGACGTTGCTGGTCACATGATAGCGCTGATAAGCAATATAAAGGATTGGGTGCGTGACGAACATTGTTGTTTAAAAGAAAAGTTCGACGGGAAAGAATCAATTGACGAACTTGCATTTTTCGGTATGACTTCCCGACATCCCTTAGATGATTTTACAGGTAGCCATGTGGTTGGAAATATCGAACAAGTGCAGAAAAATTTAGGTGGTACCAGGCAGTTCGACGTCAGCCACGGGGTTGTATCTAGAGCTTGGAAATAATTTCAAACAAATGGAATGTGTAGCAAATGTCACGAGGGAGGTCGTGTACGCAATACGACATCAGCAGATGATTGGTACTTAGTGCTAGCAACGAAAAGGAACCAGCGCAACACAGCTACTGAGGTAGCAAAGCAGTTTCCTGCTGCTACTAGCAAGCAAATATCCCGAAAAACTGTAGCCAAACGTTTGCATGCAATAAGACAACACGCACGTCAGCTTGTTTTGTGCATCCCATTGTCTACAAGTCAGTGTTTTGCTCGTTTCTAATGATGTCTTCAGCATCGCATTTGGGGAGAAGTCGGCTTGTGTACTATTCTCAGATGAAAGCAGATTCAGTCTGTCGTCTATTTGTGGACGATAACTAACCTGGCATGAGAGTGGTACAGCATGCAAGCAGGCAAACATAAAAGAAAAGGACTAGTATCCTACAAGTTGTGTCATGGTATAGGAAGGATTATGATCAATGGCCGTACGTCGCTTGTGTGCGCCTAAACAAGACTATGACGGCTAGTGATACATTAATGTTGTTCTACTGCCTTATGTTCACGTGTTCGGTCGTGCTGTGGGCGATAAACTCGTTTTCATGGATGGCAACATAACATGTCACTAACAATCGCCGTCCAGGAGTGTCTAGCTCACTCAAAATATTCAACCTATCGGATGGCCGCACGTTCTATAGATCTGAATTATACAGTAGCCCCTCGTTATATCGCGCCTCGTTATATCGCTCATTCGGATATCTCGCTCTTTTCTTCTATCTCCCGAAATATTAAAGCCTAAAATAAGAAAAAAACTTTGCTTTAAGTTTGAAACCATTTCTGAAAACATATGGTACTGCACAGAGAAGGTCTCTTTCTTCTCTATTTTGTCAATGAACAAAAGGAAGCAATTCTTCTGAATTCGCTGGAAAAGCAGCAGCAATTCCTGTCATCCAAATGTACATACCCGCACAGTATATTTCAGTTTAAGATTGTCTGTAAACTACTTGACATCTTCTTTTGTATTGGTACATTGCCTTTACAAGGAGTGAGAGACATCAAGCGTCATAGTAGCTCATGTAGAAGAGAACATACGCCCTTCTTTTAGTACAGAAAAGATTTGTACTTGGTTGCACAAACCAGGATTTGCATCAAAAAAGGGAATAATGATCTGGACGGGCGAAATAGTTTCCTGGAAACAATCTGGTTTCTTTTACTTTTCACATCCTTTCTACAGCAAGTAAAACGGATTAGAAAGTCTACTCGGAAAAAGTGGGTATTGGAATGCTCATTCTTATCTCGCGGTAGCTCAGAAAGATCGTCTTCATTCACCATTTAATGATTTTAACTTTCTGACGGTGAAAATGTACTTAAATTTCAATCTTGTTTAAATTTCAATAGGTGTGATAGTACCCACATCGAAACCATTAGAAACTAATGTCAATAAGAACGAATGCCAATTTACTTGTGTATTAGACATAACTATTTTTAATGCCCTCCGTTATATCGCGCTTTCGGATGTATCGCTCTTTTTCTTTGTCCCCCGAAAAGCGCGATATAACGAGGGGTTACTGTATTGAAAATGTTTGGGATGCTTTGGTTAGCAGTCTTGCTGGTCGCCAACGCCCTCCAATAAGCAAGTTCACCCTTATCCGTGACTGACAGAAGAATGGGATAAAATACCCCAACAGCTGCTGGATAATGTTGTGTGTAACATCACATGACGTGTGGAAGCTTGCATCACTCTCCATAATAGCCATATCCCATATTGACATTGTACGCCGAACGCCTGGAGGTTGTAATTACATTTATTCACTTTTACGTATTCTGCCCAAAATGACCGTTTCCTCCTTTGAGTACTTTTCAACGCCTTCTGGATTTCAGAGCACGATTAATTATCATCCTTGCAATGTTCTGGAGTTCTGGCATTAGTTAATTTCATTTTGCATCGAATTACACTTACTTTTTTACGCGCTACGTAGCCCATTGGAATCCGTCCTTAGCAATTGTGCACCAGTGTAGTAATGTCAACAGCACGTCGATATTTTTACTGTTTAGATTTAGAGTACCAATATATTTTCTTGAAATTCTTTTCGATACCAGAATTTGTTTTACAAGCAGTTTATCTCCGCTTGTACATTTGCAATACAGTACAATCCCTAAAACTCGGCCGAATTTGGAAAGAAAAGTGGCTTGAGAAAATTCTAGGTGACAAATCGGTCATCTTAGCGGGTTTTTTCGTCCTCCTAGAATGTGACCAAATTTTTTGGATTCGGCCAGGTTATCAAGTGTCGAATTCTAGAGATTGTATTGTACTAATTTTAAAGTGCTCAAAGCTTCTATGATAACAAGAAAGTACTTTCGCGTAAGTTTTCGTTTGTATCACTGGTTTCGTATCAATGATTTATTTCATAATTGATCTCAAAGGCTGTTACTTCTTCACTATAGTTGGGGCAAACCTAACCTGACAGCATTAGAAATTGTCCTTGAAACTTTCTAAAAAGTTTGGAAATCTTCCCGGTTGAAGCCAGTCATGTCTCGGGAACCTTTAATAAAAATTAGGCAGGTTTGATGTAATTGGTGAAAATCTTTCTGATTAACTAAGAAAGCACTAGAAACATTTATGCAACCATGGCCAAAGCTAAGACAGAATCGCAAGTAAGAACCAAGCCTCTCTCATGCCTGCAATTCTTGTCTTGCAAAGCTGCAGCTATCTAGTGAATTATTCGCTCTCATTAACCGCGTTCACAACACACTTTTGTACCTCGCTAATAAACCGTTCCGGCTCCGAATAAAACCGGTTGAAGAATTCCCCGTTTACATATTAAAAGAGGTTATCCATTGTACCAGAAAAAGCGGTTTTTACCCAGCATCCTTAGTGGTTATACCCAGCAAGTATACCAACTTGTTTCACGTTATGAATTTTGGGTGAAAACTCCGCATTTTCTCCAGAAGGAAGCAGGAGGGGAAAAATCTGCATTTCCCCAGAAAATAACCGGAAAGCGGTGAAAAGCAGGTTATTTGTGGGGTCGAAACTGTGCATGGGAACGCGCCTATGAGAGCTTAGTCAATCTGGACGGACCAAACTGAAATTGATACGCTTAATAAACACACTCAGTCAATCTTTAAACTGGTAGCTAAAAGTATTTTTCACAACAGTGAAAAGTCAGCATTTGTGCAACTTGTAGCAGTTTAGGAAACTTTTTTGTAAAGATACTTGATTTTACGCAGAAATAAACGAAAATCTCTGAAATTCTGAAACATTCCACGGTAATAATCAGTAACGTTTTTTTTTTTTTTTTTTTTTTTTTTTTTTTTTTTTTTTTTAGTTTCACATCCATGATGAGCCTTTCAATTGTAAGAGTCTTACCATTGCCCTTACTAGTCACACCCTTCTAGCCCCTTACTAGCACAACTGCTGCTGGTGAGACGAAGATGACACCTCTCGAAAAGGATTTGCTTTTTATTTAATATCTTAGAAATGTATTTAAAAAACGATAAAATCAAAAACTAAAATGTGAGGGGGATGGCGTTACGACCGAGCTTGTCGTTTAAGCTACGATGTTCAACACCAAGGTGTTAAACGTTTTTCCGATAAAGATCTGCAGAGACGAGGATTTTATTGAAGTCAGAAGCAACGGATATTACAACAGATTTCATTATACTATGATAACTTTTGATGAGACGAAATCAATATAATGTTTTCAAATATTCCAATTCCTACAAATACTATAGTGCTGCAATTTAAAAATCAAGTTAAAACGTTTTACTTTAATGTACAGTAAAACCTGTAAAGTTGACCGCCTTTGTAAGTTGACCACCTGTCTAAATGGACCGCTATCTTCAGTCATAGAATTAGATCTATATCATATAATTTAACTTCTATAAGTTGACCACCTGTTTAAGTTGACCACTAAAATAGTGCAACGCAAATGGTCAACTTATACAAGTTTCACTGTACTATGTTCTTGGGTGTATAATATTGAAGAAAATACTGCCATGGGAAGATAAAGAGCAGCACGCATATGCATATTTTTCATTTTTCAATTATTTGCTTTTTTTGTTAACCATTGCACTTTAGCTTTATTGTACAACCTTGTTTATTTGGTTTCCGCTGCAAGTAATTCATGAAAAAACTTCGAATTCCAACATTTCTGTATTAAAATGGAATGGAATCCAAAGCGTGTTTCTTCAAATATCTCAAAAAATCATATCTACAGATTATACCTTTCACCTTCCGAACGCAGTGTTGAATTTACTTATTATTGAAACCAAAGTTATCTCAATTACTATTTTGATTCATCGTGTAGGCTACGTTTAAGCGTAATGTTGCAATGGGGTCGTTTTTAAAAGTTTAAAAGTATTTTTTTCGGAAAAAGCATGTTTAAATACATAGAATTTGAACATTTTTAAAATAATTTGACAAAGTTTATTTATTTTTTTTTTAATCGGTGCGCAGATTTAATATCATATTTTACGCTTCTGCACATGACATCAAAAGTGATGAAATACCATTCACTGATGCCATCAGCGCAGAGCGCAGTATTTAATTCGCTTCTTTACTCACATGCACTGGCCACGATATGGTTCATAGCAAGCGTAGAGTGCAATATTTAATTCGCTCCTTACTTATCGTAATCTGGAAACGCGATAGACAGCAAGCGCAACCATTCATCGCGCCAGTTGAGTAACGCGCCAAAGTTCATCACTTGTGACCTCATAAAAACCATGCTTTATTTTAAAAAATGAACATTTCAAAAAATGAATAAAAAATTAAACGTTTTGAAAATAAATGATTTTCCTCACTTCATGGTTTTTTTTTTTCCTATCAATTTATTCATTCTATAACTTTCAGTGATTAAAAGAAGTACTTTTGACTAATGGATTCAACACCATTGTGTAGTAGTTCTAGAAGTTTAAAACTTACCATTCTACAAAACTCTTAACAACTTTGTCTCCACGATTCTGGCAACTTACAGCTAAGAGGTATTCCTGGACGAAAACTCTCGTCTGCGGATGTTTTCCAAAGTCCTGTCATACAAAGACCATAGGTACATTAAAAATCTAATCTTTTTGGTCCAAAATAAAACTAAGATTTTAAACTTTTTTACAATTTGTTTGGGTATTGTTTCATTTGTAAGCAAAGGGCCTAGTTAACGCACGATGCCAAGGGTCTGTACCCCTGGACACCATAATTGCAAGGGTAGCGTAATCCCCCGAGAACTTTTCTCGGATGACTTTACATCCAAGAGCTCAAATTTCTTTATATTGTAAAAAGAGTCATTTGAGATCCGAGAACACAGGTTTGCACTAAATTGCTTTATCTACATCGCTTACAACCGTTATTTATGCATAAAAGTATTTATTCATTTTGTGCTAATTCGAGGGTCGATCCAAAAGTAAGCTTTCCATCAGTTTTACAAATACAGTGAACTCTCTCTGTCTGAACACTCTCTAATGTGAACACTCCGGTATTCTGAACACATTTTGATGGTCCCGGCGAAACTCCGTGGACTTAACATAGGTTGACATCTCTATACTCTGAACATCCTATAATATGAACCCTCCAGTATTATGAACGCTATTTTCAACCCCCCTTCAATTATTACCTCTCTATATACTGAAAGTGTTCACTATCAGTATTCGAGAATTCCTATGAATCAAATTGGAAAAATCTAAATACCTTCACAATTTTATCACAATGATTGAAGAACATTAAAGAAGATGAAGAGAAGAAAAAAAAATAATTTCGCAGATATTTCTCCATTTATTAAAAATCATTCAGCTGAAAAATATGAGCCTGAAGTTTCTGCTTCTGAACTACGTATTTGAAAAATTAAACCATTGTATCAAGTAGTATTCAAGACCTTTAAAGTACGATTACCTACAAGTAATATGCGCCTGAAAATCACCAGAAAACCTTTTCACTTAAACAATTGGATAATGCGTACCTTGCACGAAAATAGACATTGCAAAAGCAAGTAAAAATTACTTTTTTTAATACAGGTATTGTACCGATAACTGTATTAAGTAATGTTTTATAGTTGAATGTTACGTAAAACTTTTAAAATTAAGAAAGAAAAAAAGAAATACAAGAGTTTAGGTCCTACTTAGTTTAATTGGAAAAATTTAGTTTAATTTAAATTAATATCAATCTAAAATTCAGCACCTCTATCTTAAAAACACTTGGCAAAGTGTTGAACATAGTCATTAACGTAATAGAATACATATGCATGTATTCTCCCTATATAATGAACATCCCCATAATCTGAACACTTTTAATCGGTCCCATGAGTGTTCAGAATAGAGACAGTACAATGCATACAGCAGTCTATTCTCATTCAAATTTACATCGTTGGAAAGAAAAAACGTTTTTCTATTTTTATTCATAATCGCCATCTTTTTCTGTGCATTACTGTCGACGGTGCCCTAACTTCCGTATCGAGTTTCCCAGAATTCCACCGCCTCCGTTCTTGATTGCAGTCCGGAGCTCAAGTCTAGTGATTGTCACCTGTTTCCTAAGCTTAAGGAACACTTGGATGGCCAACGTTTTCGGAGCGACGACGAAGTCAAAGAAGGGGTGAAATGCTTGGGGTTGGCGGTGGAATTCTGTAACACACGATACAGAAGTTAGGGCACCGTTGACAATAATGCACTGAAAAAGATGGCGATTATGTATGAAATTGGGAAACGTTTTTTCTTTCCAATGATCAAAATTTCAATGAGAATAGACATTTGATATATATATTTGTAAAATTGATGGGAACCTTACTTTTGGATCAAGTCTCGTATAAGCATTTCATTTGAACGAAAATATGCACTAAACATTTTTTAAAAGGTGACATGGGAGACTCAAAAATTGTTATTACAGTTTAATTTATTCGTGTTTTTGCAAGCAGATTTCTGCTTCTAATTACTTAGTAAAAATTCGTTAAAGCAGTTTTGGACAAATCCAAACTCTCGCTGCCTTTGCCATCAGAGAAACACAAATGACTTTGTAATGAAATTTTGTAAAGGTTGTTATTTAAGCCTCTGTGAAAAAGATACAAGATCTAATATCAAATGAAAAATTTAAAGACCCTCAATCCCGATCGCCGAGCTCATATAAAGATGAATTTTACGGGTCAGATTACTTATAAAATTTAAATGCATTTAATTTTTTTCTAGATAACATAAGAAACACGGGAAAGAAAAGATAATCGTAACAGCTAAAATTTCGTACTCGCAAAGGCAGAATTTAAGAGAGGAAATTAAGAATCCTTTTAAAAGCCTTATACTAGTATTTTATTTGTTAACAAAAACAAACTGGCAGCAGAGAAAATTTTTGAATAATTTATTTTTCTTTCTTTATCTATCAACAATGATATTGTTACCAATCGCGTAAATAAAGGCTTAGAACTGTATTTAAAATCTGCTTTAAATGTTATGATTCGAGTTCTATATCACTTGAAAATTGCAAACAAGTTCCATCCTATGCAAAATTTCGTTCTCTGGATTGGCACTAATATTTTAAACGGGCAGTTATGTTTTTCCTCCCGAAATTGCGAAAACATGCAAATTTTCACGGTTTTGAGTTAATACCCTCGGTAATTAAAGTCCCACAATGATGAGGCCCAGCAAGGAACACTCAAGTTCAAATGATCTTTCCAAGAAAGAAGAATTATCGAAATCGATGCATCCGTTTAGGCCGAACCGATGAGACGCCATGTCAGCATAGTCGGAAACTAGCGGCCTGGCCCTTGAGGGGAGAGGGTGCTCCACTCACTATTAGAGTAGAATAAATTTGATGAATTTTATTGGGGAAAGGGACCCGTGACCAAGCTGGCAAGGAAGCCGCCTTGGCTCTCAGCATCCCTGCGTTTAGGAACTTTGGAGCCACAGAAAAATACACAGACATGTCAAACTTATGTCATCTTTATTTTTTTTACAACGGGGATTAATAAAAGGAAAAATTCCAAAAAAAAAAACACTCTCTGAAAAGCTCAAGAAAGCAAGCTAAAATTTCCCCGAAAGAAGCATACAAAATGAAAGATGAAACAAAAAGCAAGTAGTGGATGCAAAGAACTTTTCATAAGAACATATTTACCATATTGTGCTTTAGTATCCTTTGGACGATTGGCGTACAAATGTCAAGCACAACAGTTGACCTGGGATTTTCTCGGCAGTGCTGAAATGGCAAATAATATTATCAGTTACTAGAATAATGCGTTACAAAACATAAAATATTTTTGGCACCCTAAATAAGTTACATGATCCAATGGTTTAGTCATTTTTGAACGCAAACTACTAGCATATAATTTTAAAAGTACGCATGTGAAAAAAAGTAAAATAAAAAAATTACAACGTCAAGTAGCACAAATTGCAGATTACTGCAGACACGTGTTTCGCCGTTACAAGGAATGCCTTTTTCAATGCAAAAGAAATGAACTTATGGATGGAAGGACATCCGGCAAAAGCCAAGAGCCAGAAGCAAGCAGCTTAAGAAGTAAAAATAGCGGATAAAAACAAACACCAATGAGAAAAAATTTTCACCAATAAATACCCATAATCAACGAGCAAGAGCTTTCTCACAGGTACACAACAAGAGAATGAAAGAATTCAATTGGACAAAGATTTAGAAACAAAGCAAAAACAAAAAAGACAATGTCAATAACCCGTGAACTTCAAGAAAAGAAACTTATAACGCCAAAGCACGTTTTTGCAGTAATCTGCAATTCGTGCTGTTTGACGTTGTTATTTCTTATTTTACTACTAACATGATTTCTTTCTTCGAACCAAAGCACAATACATAGGGAAAAAACTCTCCCCCCCCCCCCCCCCCCCCAATGTAATGTAATCTCAGAAGCACTATTTCATTTTCAGAAATATCATTTGCAACTGATATTTGACCAATGAAATTAAAATTTTTGTTCTGAAATGTGCAAATAAAAAAAAAAGGAGAATGCTTATGGATCCATTTCACGTTTTTAGGAAATTTAAACGAAAAAGGACCATTCTACGAAAAAGTCAACTCCTTGTTTCACACGCGACGGTTCATATATTTCATTAAAAAGTAACAATTTTAAAGCGTGTTCACGAATTTTTTTGCTTAAGAAATCACACATAAATTTGTAATTTCTTAATCAGAAAAAATATGTTCATTAATATTTTGAAATACCTATTATTTTTAATGAAATATATGAAGCGTCACGTGCGGGACAAAATGACCGTTTTCCGTGGAATGGCCCAAAACGGTGCTGTAAACAAAAACGTCCAACCACTAGACATGCACAAAAGTTTCTGGCCGTTTTCTTTTCAGAACTGTAAAGAAGGAAGTTACTGTTCATGATTCAGAAAAGATTTTTTTTCTAATGGAACGAACTTTTAATTCACTTTAAATACTTTGAATACTCGTAAATGTAGTGCTCCAAATGTTTAACGTAATTAATTTAAAAACGTTTCATAAATGATTATATTCTAAAAACTATCAAAATGTAAAACTCCGATCAGCTGATGTTTTGCCACTCTTGATAGTTTCCCCCTCAAAAACAGACTAAAAAAAAAGAATTTGCACTAGTTTGAATTTGCAATTCAAATAAACTACAGAAGCCATCTCAGTCTCTAGCCAATGGCAGTTGAAAGAGGTAAAACCATGACCACCCACTTACGCAGGATATGACCTGACCAATGAGACAATTGCCTTATCCGCGTAAAATGGATATGTTTTACCTCTTTCGGTGATTTCTTAAATCACCGTAAGGTGGCGTATTCAAACTCTAGAGCTGCGAATAACTAAATAAACGAAATTTTAAGTGTTGAAACCTAATAAATTATGTTTGTACTTTCAATTTAAAATGCATAGAAAAAGATTATTATTTGATCATTTAATATATCTGGATAATTTATATCATCGAATAGTAAACTTCAAGTATAGGTCTGCTTATCATTAAAAATGAGTACGCGTTCAAGAAAGTTAGACGAAAGTTTTATTTTTGCCAATGTGTAACCTTTCAAGCGATTTCTTACGATAAATTCTATTATCGATTCTTAAGCGATAAGCATACAGAAAATTCTGGTGTAACCTTATGCAGAAATGAGTGAGACGTTACGCAATAGTTGCATTACCATGGTGTAACTTACCACAACCGATGTGTAACTTTACTCCATTTATATCAGTTAAAATCATAGGCTAATAATAAGAGTAGACCGAGCTTTCTCAGACTTGCTGAAGAAAAAATTGGTTTATGGATACATCATGTGACTGGTGGAAGGCTTGGCGAAAACTTTGGCAGCATGGTTGCTAGATGGCAACATTATCTATAGTTTGGCACTCGACATGTATTTTAAGATGTAATGTGTTTTCATTATATTTTTTTCCAGGTACAGAGATTGAACTGTTTTTCTTTTAGTTATGCATTATTTTGACATTAGTAATTAGTTTTTAATCACAGTTTTCAGTAACTTTTATTTCATTTGGAACTGCTACGTCAATGTTGGCGTGAACGTAATGGCGTAAACGTTTTGTGTTAAAGCAAAAATGTACTAATCGGTATCTTAAATTGAAATTGTAGGTAAAAATCTAACCGTTTACCGATTCTTTTTGAGCGCTTGCATCTTTAATTACTTATAGAGTTATTGAAATTGACTAAAGAAAATGCACAATACTATCTAAACGAAAAACTCACTATATTAACAAAATATTTACAACTTAGAATAACAAATTTACAAATCGGACTCCATAAAAGATCATTCTTCTGTGTGCCATCAATTCTGTTTATTTTATTTCTCGCGGTCGTTGATCGTCTGCTACAATCAACGCCCACTGTTGCTAGGATATCCACCAGTCACATGGTTTGGTTTATGAGCAGCAAAAGGGTTACCATAGCTCGGTCTATCTTTATATATTAATAGGCAAGCCGTTTTTTTTCGGTAACGATTCCTCCTTTGTTTGTGAACCGATTTCCTTCATTTTTTTGTTTAATAGCTATTGCCGAGTTTTAGTGTCATCAATAAAAATTTTTGAAATCGAACGCTAATTAACGGAGATATTAATAAAAAACGCATTTTCGTCTTAAATGTCTCTTTCTACGCGAACGAATGGTCCAATTTTTTCGAATTTGATATGGCAGGAAAGGTCTTTAAAAAATGCTCCTAACGAAGAAAGGGTCAGGGCGCCCGAGGTCCAATAACCTAAATCCACTAGAAAAAAAGTTATAAGCGTTTTTTAGTTAGCGAAACTCAAAAATTTTAATTTTATCCCTTTTCCATTGTTGAAATTCATTGTTGGAAGCGTGAAACATTAAGTTTCAATTCATTTTTTAAACCGCTTTTTCTACACGAAAAATGCATTTTAATGCTTCGAGCTTGGTATGGTTGGAAAGCTCGTTAAAGATACTTCAAAAAACGTTTACCCCCCGTTTTACGGCAAAAAAACAAAATCCTGTTACGATGACTAGAAAATGAGCTAGAAGCAATTATAAGTTGCCGAAAATTCATTTTTATTTAATTTTTCACGCGACTTACTTAGCGTGAAGAAATTTCTCGATAATATCCTCTCGCCATTTTTAGCTTGAGCGTGAAGAAATAAAATTCGTGCATTCATTTTTATTATTGAGGCTTTGCAACATTTTCAAAATAGCTATTTTTGGACTGTTGGTACTGTTAAGGATTTTGCAGCTAATGTATTTCGGCCTTGTTCATAGTTTTAGAACTAAACGACTGTTGTCTAAAATTTGGCAATCAAACCAAAATACCAGTAAAAAGTTCACTATACTGTTTTTCTTATTTTTACACAGCGAGGTTTTCTCGCTTATTTCCATTATCCCTCAAAATAGAGCATTCACGTAGCAAATTTTTATCAATACCTACTCTATGTTAGGTACGTAATTGCTCAAAAATCAGATATCTTTTATTTTAAACTAGTGATACCCGCACGGCTTTGCCCGTAAGAGATAAATCAAGAGGTCTTTTGGTTCGCCTGTATATTTACAAATAATGTATGGTGAATTCTCTCGCCAGTTGGCTTGTACCCATCTTACGGTTCCATGTTATGATAATTTCGTATCTCGCCAATTGGCTTGTGCCCATGTTACGGTTCCACGTTATGATAATTTCGTTATTGACTCGTCCATATTATGATATTTTTTTTTCTTAAAACTGGAATAGAAAAAGAACCACATCGAATTTTCGAAAAATCGCTTCGAGGTGCACACCCCCATGCTACATACTAACTTGGTGCCAAATTTCAGGAAAATCGGCCGAACGGTTTAGGCGCTATGCGCGTCACAGACATCCTACAGACATCCAGACATCCTCCGGACAGAGAGACTTTCAGCTTTATTATTAGTAAAGAAAACGCCTTAATTTATATTTCTGTACTATGAACATTGACTGTCATTACTTCCATTATGCCTCGATGTAGAACATTAACAGGTCGAAGTACGGGACAAAGCAGGAATAATTACTCACGTAATAGCATAAATAATACAGAAAATAATGGAATTAGTTTGCGAGCTACATTTAAATGCGTACTGAACGCCATTCCAGGGACTTTCAATAGTTATGACTGCGGAATGATGGATTTACAATGCATGTTTTGCAATGCAAAACATTTCGAGTCTGAAGTGACTTTAGGTAATAGGAACGCATTTACTTCCTGTTGCCATAAGGGTAAAGCGCTATTACCGCCTCTAAGTCAAAACGATTATTTCAAATCATTGTACGACAGATTAACTTCAAGTTAAACTTCAATAAAAACTAAGTCAAAAAATTATTTTAAAAATATTCGTAAATTTAATTCGTTAATTTAGTATGACATCAGTTATGCACCGCCCTTAACAACAAACAAATCTCAAAGACGACCTCTTTTTAAAAACTGTACTACTATTGCCGGTCCAGTGTTTTCGAATGGACAGTTATATGTTGCCACGAGTAGAGTTCGTTTATTTGGTACTTGGAAATTTATATTTCTAATGACGAAGAAGCAACTTACTCAGTAATAGTAGACGTTTTATAAGTAATGTTGTTCACACAGAAGTTTTACGTATAAACTGAGTTTTGATGCTTCATTTTATACGGGAAGATTTCGACAATTAGATAATTGTCGGTTTTTATCCATTGGCGTCACATTTTTTGTTTCGAATGCCAGCGCGAAGAATTTATTTCCTTTGCATACGTAAACAAAGAGTAGGGAAATATCTATTCGCATAGTGTTAGCACAAAGCAACATGATATCCAAAATAAAATTATTCAAGCCAAGAATTTGACGATCACACCAATTTCTCAATGAGGTTGTTTTCTTCAGTCAAAAGTACTACTTTAAGTCAATGAAATGATAGAATAAGCAAATGAAATAACGTTTTTTTATATTATTTTTTTAAATGTTTGATTTTGGAAATAAAGCGTGATCGTCGTTACAAGTACTGTACTTTGGCGCGCTACTCCATATCCGCGCTAAATGTTTATGCTTTGCTGTCAATCGCATTTCCAGGTTATGATATTTTTCGCTGTGCGCTAATGGCATCAGTGAATGGCATTTCATCGCTCTTGACGACATGTGCAGAAGCGTAAAAAATGAATTTCAATCTGTGCACCGATTAAAATAATTGTTAAAAAAATATAACATTTTTTTTCAAATTATTTAAAATATAGTTAAAACCTATGTTTTTAAGCATGCTCTTTCAGAAAAAGAAACTTCTAAAATTTCGAAAATGACCCCATTACCGAAATATCCCTTTTCTTCCATTTATTTTGAGATTAACAGACAAAAATCAAAATTGGAATAAATTATTACTGCCTGTTATTGCGTGCACATATAAAAATTGCATGTTTCCACATGTACAGTGAACATGAGTAAGAGTAGAAATAAAAATGTTGGAAATAGTTAAAATCATACAAGTTTTATCGAATATTCATTTATGAATATGGTCGAGTTTTGATCACTGGGCGAACAATAGTTCTTATTATTAGTCTATGGTTAAAATACTAAAGAGCAGTAGAGGCACCGATTTTATGGAGTATGTGTTTGCGTATGCGCGAGCTTGCCTCTCGACCGTATACGAGTTAATTTGTAACGAGACGCCTGCTTGAGAAAGCATACCAGACGTGAGCATAGTAATGTATTTCTTTCGTAGAAGCCCACATTCCATTAATTACTTTGAATGTATATAGTGTATATTTGATATGTGTCTTCGTGAAGTTCATTAAAAAGGCTAGTAATTAGTAAGAAAGTTATTTAGTCTTTATTTCGAATTCCTAATACAGTTCGCTACTTACAATCGGCACCAGTAAGGTTACACAAAATTTTGTACAGTGCACCAGCAATACACATCGAATCATTCCATAAAACGTATAAAAAGGAAGTATTCAACAACTTACCCAACAAAAGAAATCACAGATCTCGGAGGTGGGCGTCATTCTTTCTAAAAGAACAGATACTATCGTTATCACTTCTTCTGCTATGAGCCGAGGCATCCATGTCTGTCCCTATTCAAGAAAACAACGAATTGGAAAACTATTTCATCTAAAGCAGCCCCATATCATAAACAAATGAAGTTCAGATTAAAATGATAACTAATTTATCGAATAAATACGAATTGTATTCCTGCTTTATTATGTAACAATTAGGGATGTGTCGTTCATGAACGAACGGGTCAAAAAGAGCGAATCCTTAAAATGAACGGAACCATTCGTTCACCTAAAAAATGAACGACCGTTCTTTTGAACGGTGAGCAGTTCGGAACATTGTATTGAGGCACTTGTGATAAAATCGCTTTTTTTTTTTTTGAATTGCATACATCTTCAAATTTTTAACTTTTAATCAATCTCAAATTTCCTTTTTCTGAGTTTTTTTTTTTTTTTTTTTTTTTAAATTAAGTTACCGGTACTCCGACTGAGCTACCAATATATTTGATGTTACTGTAGCTGGAAAAAAAATGTTTCAAAGACCGCACCTCTTTCTTTTGGGTAGACGTCATGGTTTGCGGGGTCAAAAAAGGTCAGCTTTGACAACTTACGCCAGTTTTTATTTCAAAAGCTGACGTTTTATGGTTTAATATTTTTGTTTAGTTTATGTATATTTAACGTATATAAATTTTATTAACATTTCTTTATATTTATAGCCTGTTTTTTTTTTTTTTTTTTGGCCCTGCACCTTCAGAGATATCGTTTCATTTGGAGGACATTGTGACCAAGAGCAAACTTAACGTCCCCCAGTTATCATTAACGACGACGGTGATCCTTCGACCAGCTAGGATCGAACACGAGACCCTCTGGTCACAAGTCCGATGCTTTTACCGAGCAGGCCACCACGGCCTCAGTGTCACACACAAAAGTCCTGTACAAAGAGATAAGATTCAAGTCCTCTGATCGGGCCTTAGTGCAAAAGTCAGTTACCTATGGTTCAATACAATATAAACTCCCACATGCACTTGGGCAGTTCAATAGAATAGAAAATTCGTTATATATCGAACAACGTCAAACAAATTTTAATACTCCCGTGCACTCGCCAAATTGTACTGAAGATTGCATGCATGCAGTTAGATCATGAAACCGAGACATTCAAACACTTCTGCGCATGGCAGAAAAGGTGAACTCACGTATGCATTTGTCATGTTGTTTCTGAATGTTCACGAAGCTTAGGACAATTATGGGCCTCTCTTTAGTCCCCCCCAAAAAAACTCAAATATTTCATAATTGCGTTTCTATAATTTTTCGGTGCCCCCTCCTCCTCCACCCGTTTTGCCGACACGAAATTTCCTTCCCCCGGGTTTTCAGTATCAACTACCGTGCTCCGCGCTAAAGTCGTATCTGCATCTGAGTTCAAAATTAGAAATATCTGTTGCAAGTTTTTCTTTAATCAGAATTGAGTTATGGTCACCAAGTGGTTATTTGTCACATGATTTACCTGAATACATTGTTTTATTGTGTTGTTTTATTGTATTTTGTTCATTTGTGGATGAGAATTTTTTTTTTTTTTTTAAATGTGCAAAAGTTGCATCTGTGCAAATACATGGAGGAAGACAACTTTGAATGGCAGTTTCTCATTTAGAACTCCGATGCAGACACGACTTTTGCGCTTAGCACGGCAGTATAACCCACTGAAATTAGGTAACTGTAGTGTTGATTTCACTTACCTTCTCTGCTTTATATATATTTTTCTGTTTCACAATAAATATATTCGTTTCGCGCGCGTGCAGTAAATAAAATGTAACGTTGGGGGGGGGGGGATAGTTCTGGATTCAAATGCTAATTCTAGGTTTAAAAAAAAATATGACGAATACTATTATTTTGTTAAATGTTTCAGCTTTTCATTTATAGAAACACCAATCATGAACTGTATATTTGCTCATGAATGTCGTGTTGTTACTTAAAGTGCTTCAACTTATTTGAAAAAGTGTAATTTGTAGATTTGAATGCAAAAAAATAAAAAAAAAATAATAGCAAGTATGCGCTAGATAAAACTTTAGGTTCAAACCTTAGAGAAGGAATAAGCAAATGAAGGAAGCAAGTCCAATTATTTGCTTAGCAAAAACTGAGGCAAAGAACCCCAAGTCACGTGACTCAACAACGACGAATGGTAGCCACATTTTGCGTGAAACTAGCGGAAGAAACCTGATTTCTTCCAATGCTTTGCTTTAAAATATATCACGTGACAAGGGATTTTTCTTCAAGAATGAAAGTTCTCACTTTCTCCATTTTATCTCTTTTCAATGGTTCAAGCTTTTAGATTTAGTCTTGTTGCAAATCTATTATCCTAAATCTTTTTAAAGTAAAATGCTTTAGTTTCTTTAAGGCCCTACATGTAATGACGCCATATTTCCCCTTTCCATTCGGTGCATCATTAAGTAATTAGTTGTAGAAGAGCCATTTAATTTATTTAAGTTTAAACTTTGGCGATCTAAATGACTTACCTTTACTAACACATCGGATATGATGTCCAACGCTGACTGACAAATACCGTCGTCTTGTAAAGGCGTAGAAAGAACTTGTTCGACAAGACTCTGCAAATCAGAAAATATTAATTGCTTAACTTATGTATACAGTTGAACTCTCTCAATACAATCACGTTTAATATGAAATCACGGCTAAAACGGACATTTTGTTAGTTAAATTTGGTTTGCTATCTAATTACATTAAAAGTTTCACGTATAATACGTCCATTTAAAATGAAAGTCTCGGCTAAGACGAACAAAAATTTCTAACCTCTTTGCTTAAAATGTTCCCGTTTGAATACCGTAATTTTCTTTTTTAGAAATTATTCATCATTCTGTTTGGTAATAGAAGTCCCATTGTGTATCAAGAGAAAAATATTAAATATAGTATAACCTCTCACTAAGGGACACTAATGGGACCAGACATTTTGTCCCTTAAATAGAGGTGTCCCTTATTCGGAGGTGGATGAATTGATGAATGCTGTGTACTAAGTAGTGTAATATCACAATAAGCATTAACTATTAACACTTAAGATTAAGTACTGAAAATGTCTCATTATGTTAAATAAAATTCATAAGTATTCAAATTTCTAAGTTTACATTACTTTATTAATTAAAATTTAATTAAAAATTTCATAATGGCAAAGTTTTGCAGCATACAGAAATAATTTTGAAGCAATTCATTACATGTATTTGCTTTATGTTATATAATTTACTATGTAATAGTATGTTAATTACAATTAATGTTCAATTTTTTAATGTTTTATATACAAAGCTAATTAGTTGCTGTGCACTCTTCGTCGGTCCTGAACAAAATTGAATAAATTGTTGAGAGGGCAAATGATGCATGTTAATTTCAGCAAGTTTTTTTTACAATACATTACTTGTCTCCTTCACATCATATGTTTATGTAAAACTTACCTCAATTAATTTTTAGATTAAAATTGAAAATTGAATTCCAGTAAATTCACTATTTCTTATGTGCTTATACATTACTTCTTGTTTTTTTTTTTTTTCTGTGACTGTCCCTTAAACAGAGTATCCCTTAATTAGAGGTAAATACATGGAGGTCTCTATTCAAAGGGACTGGGACCAGAAAACATGTCCCTTAAATAGAGGTGTCCCTTATTCGGAGGTGTCCCTTAATGGAGGTTCTACTGTATTTTGTATCGAAAATAAAGTCGTTGGGGTCGTACGTGGAGGAAAGTTTTACACATTTTTTTTTCTACTATTTAAGCCCGATTGTTAAACATGCGTCAATTAACCCAACTTTTATTTTCAAGGCAGACCATACAACGCCTTGCAACGCAACTAGTAAAGAAATAACTAGGAAAATACCATCTACAGAAACATTCCTTGACTGACCATCCAACGCTTACGAACAAAAACTGAAAGCGAAATAAAAATCTCGATAGAAATCTAAAAAAAACTATGCAGGTATGTAACGGTGAGAAGCTCCCATAAAATCTTTAGTAAGGTTTTTACGGGCATTCCTTAAAACATCTGCATAAAAGTAAAGAAATCTTCACAGCCGAAATCTTCACAGTAAAGAAATTTTCGCAGACTCAATGGAGAAAAGCACATTGACACCTCAGGAAATGAGATTAGATCTGTGCTCCCAACGAACACTTAGTTAACCAATAGGGAAAAGGGGACCCTAGCAAGTAATATTAAAAATAAAATAAAGTCAGTTCCTGCTTGGATCAACAAAGAAAAAAAAATTATTTACTTTTTATAAAATAATTACAATTAAAATAAATATGTATATACATTTGTCAGAATTACAATAATGAAGTAATAAAATTTTATATTTAAACTTAAAGCATCATTTGGCACCATTTTCGTGCTGTGGCTGTTAACAAACAGTAAATTTTTCTTTCATTAAAAGACGGTGACTCACCTTTATATTTATATTGCTTTGAAAATATGAAATACATTTTAATAAAAGTGGAGCAAAGTAAAATAGTTAAGATGACTAAACTTTTTCAAAATGAACAAATTAAAAATTTGTTTTGAAACTTACAGTGCGTAGAGAAAGAACATTGTATTTTATATTAAAACTTGTATTGAAGCAATTTCTTTTTTATTTATGGCGATAAAATTGTGCCTTCAAAAAAAGTGGACAATTTTCACTCTTTTGTTTCATGGGGCTAAGTGGAAAAAAAAAATATTTTTCGAATTAAATAATTTCTATTCGATGGTGAAAAATATTTTTGATCAAACAAATTAGAAAATAAAAGGATAATTGAATAAATGAAAAGATAATGAAACAATAAACTACTAAATAAATAAGTTAATTAATTAACATTTGAGGAAAAATAAATGAGTGGTTAAAATAGTGGATGAATAAGAAAATACGTGAATGAATGAATTAATAAGTTACTAAAAAAAGGAATGTAAATAAATTAGTTAATAAATGAATACGTAAGCTATTTAGTAAATGATTCAATGAGTAAACGAAATGAACTGTTTCACTTTGCCCCATCTACTTTTCCCCACATGGACTAATTGTGAAAACCTACTATACCTGTACCTACTATTATAATGTCCCAATTAATGTTTAAAATGTTAATAAGAGGAAATTTATCAATTGATGAGAACAAAATAACTTTTAGCATACAAAAAAATATTACAATTTGAGTATCCATTTTTGAAAATTGCTTGCAATATCATATGCTTTGATTTTTAGAGGTATTATTTTCTCGACTGGAATTGACTACATAGGTTACTACATATTTAAAACGTTACTAGGTAAGTGGAACTAAAAGCGGATTAAATATTTCACCATTTCATTTGCCCCGCTAAGTCACATTGCCCACATTGCTCTACTATGCAGTTTTGTTAGCATTATTGCTTTTCGCTATACAGTAGAAGACCGTTATAATGCCGACCTATATAACGCAATTCTCTTTAAACCGCACTACTTTTCAGAAGTAAACAATAGGTTTTCAAGTTAAAAAACTCCCTCAGTTTTGTCTTGCAAACATAAAAATTGTTAGGCAAATTAAATTTTAAAACAGTTTTTCATCTTTCCATCTTAATTCAAAGTTTTAAAATGAAAATTTGTGTTCACAATAAAAAGAAAATATCAGATGGCTCTTGAAAATGCAGCTGTTATGCAAACCATGAAGCTAGCAGAAGTGCAGGATAATTCACTTTCTTCTGATTGTGAAACATATTTGTTTGTAAATGACTAATTGTAATATTGGTGCTTTAATAATCATTGCAGATAAATCTCATTCTGAAGTGCTAATATATAGATATATTCGGAATATTAGTTTCAAAATTTGTGAAATGATCTATATAATGCAAAAACCTGTATAATGCAAAAGCTCTGGTCCCAAGGTGTGCGTTATAACGGTCTTCTACTGTAGTAAAATATAAGTCTGCTTATTAAAGATTGTGTTTTGCTTATTACTCGGACTATCTGTATTTTCGTTGATCCGGATTACATTTGATCCCAGTTAGTCCGGACACACGAGGTTGTATAGTATTTGTTTGATGACAGTACAATATTTGAATTACAATGATTGACTCAGGGCCGATCCTAGCAGGTGTGCAGCGCGTGCACCGCACACGGATGGCCAAATCAAGAGGCGGCAGTAGGCCACATACAGCTCTATTTACCAAGCAAAGTTTCTCAAGAATTTCTCACAATAAACTTTTAAATTAGTCGAGTAAACTTATCAAGAAGAATTTTAAATCTTATTAACGAATCAAAATAACGTCTTATTTCCCGATAGCATAGCACAGTTTAAGAAAAATAGAATGTTAGTGCACAGTGGGAGTCCATTGTTCATTAAAGTTTGCCCTTTACACATATTCTTAATTTGTTTGCAAAATTTTTGTCAGAGCCTGCAATCAGGCATGGATACAGGGAAGGGGCAATGAGGACAGTTGAGATGTAAAGCGTACCTTCTAAAAGGGTTGCTGAGGGTACACTGCTTTCCCCCGAGCAAAAAATAAATAAACAATCAGAGTTAAAAAAATTAAGGAGAAAAGAATTTTTGGTAGGAACTAAAACTCTAACATTATTTACCCCTAAACATTCCAAAAAAGTTCCTAAAATTGTTATTTTTGACGATAATTTTGATAGTTTCTCCATGGAAGGACTCTGTTTCTGGGGGGAGATCCTCCCACCTCCGTCCTTTCTTTGATGTCACCGAAGACGGATAAAATTGCGTTTTTATGACTTGTAATTTTTAGTATCTATTACTTTTGTCAAAGCAATAAATTGTACATAAGAAGGAAGTTTCTCACTATAAAACTTTTCTCACTTTTTATAAATTCATCTTTTTTTAAAAAAAATTGGAACTTGATACGGAAATTTGAAAGAAAAGGAATGAGGAGGTTAAGTATTATAGTCAAAATATGCGAAATTCTCTAGAGAGGCGGAACATTAGTTCTTTGCACGCAGGCGGCCGACACACTAGGATCGGCCCTGGATCGAGAAATTATCTTGTATTTCCATTTTATACCAAATAAAAGATAAAATTGCAAGCAAAAATAACCTTATATTCTATAAAAGCAGGTAGATTTTAAAGATAAATGAGAATTTATTAGCTATTTTAATTAATTGGAACGCCTTTAGAAGACAGAAAGGTTTAAAAAAAAAACGTATGGTTTAAATTGTATTTTCAAAATCCAACTGATTACTAAATACCCAGTAAAATTCTGAAATGTAGTGCTTATTATGTCAATGAAAATTATATCAAAATAAAACTGTAATAATTTTCTTACCTTTAGTTCTTTGAGCAAAATTTCTGGTCTTGAACAAGCAACTAATACTTTTCTATACCTAAATGCACTTCTCTGAAACAGAAGTAATAACACTTTAATTTGACTTCTTTTTTTTATTTTTTTATTTCATTAGGTGATGAAACAGTGCAAGGGGTTATAAGTGAAAAAAAATACTGTTTTTACTAAAACAAAACGGGTAATTTTCCGTTATAGGTGCGATACTTGGCTCATTTATACTCTTGGCGATTATTTTTCATTTTCTACATTGTCACATGTTTGGTTAAAATTACAAAGAAACGTAATTTTTTCCTTTCAATAATTTTTTTAATCAAAAGAAAGAGTTAAAAAAAACTAAAAGTTTCATAATCAGTCCAAAAAAAAAAAAAAAAACACGAGCTATTAAACAATGTAAATAAAATTCTCCACCAACTAAATAAAACAATGAAAAAAGCTCCATTAAACTGTTTCAAAAATACGCTAAATATCTATATCAAGACATTAATAAACATAAAAAGTTAAATGTAAAAGTAAAATACGAAAAAGAAGAGCAAACATGGCGGCGAAGAAAATATTATTTTTCAGTTTTCACCAAGAAGTAAACAGTCACCAAACCAAGTATCCCTATAACGGAAAAGTACCGTATCTATAACTATTCAAAGTTCAAATTATGTAGTAGCTTTCATTTTAGTCGTTCTAGACCACGTTGAATAGCACCTGTTCAGGTTGGATGCTACAGAGTAGTGGATCTGCAGGTTTTGGGTCCAACACAGTGAAATTTTTGGGGCCCCTTTAGAGATGAACAGAATTACGTTAAATATTTTTCATGAACCTTTTTGGTTCCCTTCAGGGCCCCTTATGACTTGGAGATCCCTAGCAAATGCGACAATTACGACATGGTAAATCCACTGCTGAGCTACAGAGGTGTTTTTTCGATATATGTGGTTCATAAATTGAACCAAAAGTTTTTCGTAAAGTTGTGATGGTGATAACACATCTTTCATCACATTGGAAATATTTTTTTACAGTTAGTAGTGAAAAGAAATACAGTTCCAGTGAAGAAGAGTTATGTTGGTGTAATTATTTTTAAAAATACTAAACGAACTTTTATGGTTCCACTTCATCCAGTAAACGAAAACTTTGAACAATGACCAAACAGAAAATTTTCTAATCCTTTCCTTCGAAAAAAAATTATATAGAATGAAATTACTGCTGCTAATTTATCCAAGAAAAAGCATTGAAACTTCATTTTAGAAAAACAATTACGCACTATTCATTCATTCATTGCTGTTTGCTCACCACAAAATAAATACATTAGCAATGAATTACAAGTAATTAAATGCACAATAAAATAACTAAAGGTAATAAAGTTATTATACCTTCCAAAGTAAGGAATGCAACCATTGATCTCTCATGTAACAGTTAGACACCTGCAAAGAAAATCATAGAGTTAATGTATCTATTTATTGTAAGGCTTCAGAAATAAATTAGTTTTTTAATTATGTGTTAGTTTTTTGCTTGAAGATTGCAGTTGACATTCGATTTTACGAGGCTATAACTTACAAGCACTCACAGTTTAAAAACTATTCACTAGTTCAAAAGAAAACTTACATTGAAACGATGTAAATTTTCATTCTTTTTTATGAACTGAACAAGGCAAAAATCATGTTTTAATTAAATCGACGTAAAAATGACTGTTTCTTTGAAATCCAGCACGAACGGGGCAGAAAATCTCAAGGAAAAAGAGAATCCCTTTCATTTAAACTGAAATTTCATCTTCATCCGATTTTTTTCTTTTTTTTATGAAGAAACAAATTAGTTTAATCTTGCAATTGATCAATAAGACGCTAATCTTAAAGTCTGAATTTCTGCATGTCCATGTTGAAATGCTTTTTTTTTTATTTGACGCAGAACAAAAACAAAATATCTATTATTATTGACAAAATCCAAAATGCCATGGAAATATGTGTTGTACACTACTCTCAGGTAAAGGTTACTCCTGTGGATCATTCTCCGGAATGTAACTTTTGAACGAAAATATTTTTCGATTTCAAAACCTTTTGTTTTCTTTTTTTTTTTTTTTTTTTTTTTCATTCTTACATGAAAGTGTTGCCTACTAGAAGTAACCATAATTAATGGCCCAGCTGTAAATTGCAATTATTTTACTTATAAATAATATTTAAAAAAATACCTTATTCACGGAAATTTTCAAAAAAGGAAAAAACTTCTAGTGTTTGAAAATTGTGACCAATTTAATATCAAAGAAGTAATTTTATTAGTTGTGCAACAATGAGTTATTTTAATGATTAGTGTGAATCTAATATTAAACTCACTTAATTCAAGTACGGCTTAAATTTTAGTTAAAATTTGTTTAAATTTGTGTTTAAAAACAGTATAGAATTAATATATTTCTAAATTAGTAAATTTGAGCTTACACTGGTAACTTTTAGTTTTAGTAGACTGTCTAAAATTGATGTATTTCCCCTCCATCATTAATTCTCACCCCAGAAATAATGACATTGATAAGGTCTGTCACGGAGGTTATTAATTTTCCATTAATATAGTCCTATTGGATATATTTTTCAGGGATATATTCTTTGTTGCTAAATCCGCACATACTAAGCATATGAAAACATGTGCACTTCTTTTTTACGTTAATTAGAGATTACATTAATTTGTGAGGTGAGAATTCCCAAACACTTGATTTTTAAAATACAATCTATCTTCCTGTTTTTCAACAAAAATCTCACAACCTCTTTATGACTGAAAATAAACAAGAGGGAGGGGTGCCTTATATCATGGGAAATAAAATGTAATGTCATTACTGCCATCTGTTAATGAGAAATGGCATTTTGTGCTTGTGTAACACAGGTGAGAATTTATTGTGGCAAGTAATGCCTTATCCTGCTAAAGCGAACTAAAACACAATATCAAAAAAAATAAATATACGTAGGCAATTAAGTTTTGAGAAAATTGTGAAAGAAATAACAAATAAATAAATATTTACTTTTAATTAAACAAGTTATTAAGTAACATAAACAGTCACACCATAGGTGTGTGACATGCCAGGGAGTAAAAATTCCCATTGTGTAAACAAAAATATATTTTTTAAAAAATATTTTAAAAATTTTTTTGACACAATTAAATAGATATATTTTTGATGAAATTAAAAAACATTATTAAATGAATTGTTCCTTAAAGTTTTTACTGTAAAAGGCGTGAGAAAGATAAGTTACACTTTTTGAAGAATGAACCCTGTATCATTTACATCAACCTCCATAACTGTTGTTGTTGCTTGTCCCACTTGGCAGACAGAAACATCATACCAAGTCCATGAAGCCGTGCGAACAAAGTCCCTCCAAAACAGCAGAAGGGTCGGAATACAGCTGATTCAGGTCACAGCCGATGCAAGAGAAAATATGGGCGGGAGCAGCCTGAGTCAAATTGCATTTTGGGCACAAGGGGAAAACCTTAATACCAGCCACATGTCGCTGTGTTCGAGTGTGTCCACTTCTCAGTCGGGCTAGGACGGTTTGATGTTCTCTACTACTTGCCCGAAGTAAAGCAGCGCCAGGGCGGGATGCTTTGTACCATTCATGAATAGGGGCTGTCTCCAAGAGGAACTGATGCTTTGCTTAACACGGGTTGCAATTTCTGAGAAAGAAAGGCATCCGTTATGGGGAGAGATCTCTCGGCTCCCCTGATGAGCCAGCCCATCAGCAATCTCATTTCCAAATACATCAACATGTGACGGTATCCATTGAAAAGTAATGGTGAGACGTTTACTGAAAGTGTTTTAGATGTTGGATTATGTTCAGAGTCGTTTGGTCACCCTGCTTCCACCATTCAGACAAATGCTGAATAGAGCTTCGGCTATCACTCAAGATCCAAATATCAGTACTGACACTCTCTGTGACGCAATAATTCAGAGCCTCCTCAATAGCTAGAAGTTCGGCCCGGAAGACGGAGCAAAAATCGGGGTTTTTAATAGAAATCTTAATGCCGTTTCCTTCTCTGATATAAACACCGCTACCGGAGATAGCGCCGTCACCCCTGCTACCGTCAGTATATATTTGCAATGCATCACATGGGATTTGGTGAATAACCTCCAAAGCAAGTTGTCTAAGATACTCCGGGTGTTGGGAGCTCTTGTTGGTGTACGAGCACAAGTGAGGTTTGAAGAAAACTCGTTCATGTAATGATGGGGCAGCATCCAGACCACAAGTCAGTGAAACATATTCAACTTCATTAAAAAGGAAACCCTCGCTTTCAGCAAAGCTAAGTGGACTCTGTCTCTTAAGGCGTTGATTATTCTTACCTCCATAACTTGACCATTTTTCTAAGTTGTTCATTAAAGTACTGAACCGAAGGTTATCAACTGACACAGGTTTCATCGTTCACAGTCTTCGATGCGTTTCAATTTTACGAACTCTCGTTTTTATGAACTTTTATTATGGTTACAAGGAGTTAGCAAAATCTAATGTCAACTTTATGTTACTCCACTTAGAAGATCATTTGTTGCCTTTTCATTTTGAAGCCATGAAAAGATTAGGTGTTGGACAACTTTTTTAAAGGAGGGAAACCAGTTTAGAAGCCTAAAATTTTAGTGTTTTTCATGATTTTTTTTAATAGAAAAGAAATATCAGAATTTCTTTAAACTTGGAGGATATTTTATTTATCTCTTGAAGAGCACTTTGTAATTTTTTCAAGTCACTTCCACCAGAAATAGTGGAGTTAGAAGCTGCTGTAAATGGAGCAGGCTCCATCAGAGCTTGTTTCTGGTGAGCATTACCGAAGCTACAATTTTTGTCGGTAATCATTACAATTTTTCTTTCTCATAAACAGCATATTTCCTAAGAATATGAACCTAATTTTGATCAAAAGTTGAAAATAGTACGTTTTTTAGGTGTTTGATTGCAATGTTATGTTTTCGTACCTTTTTTCACATTTCTTGAAGTAAAAGAAAAATACATTTATCAACAATATCGTCATAATAATAATAGGTTCATATGGAGTATAACTGAATCAAGAATATTCACACAAATTTTTAGAAAGATTGGTCTATAACTCTTAGATCTAGAACGCTCACCAGTTGAAAAAATTTGTTTTGAGAAAAACGCGTATTTTTGAAAAAAAAAATGCTATGAACGTTTTCAAATGTCCACAGTCACTTCAAATGCTCAAAGCATCGGAACTAATCGGATTTTTTCACTGAAATTTCGGCAACATATTCTTGAAGAGTTTTACTAACATTTTATGAGATTAAAAAGAAGTGGATTTTTTTAACCCGTCTAAACTGTTTTCTCCCTTTAAATGTGAAATCATTGTGAAAGCGAAAAGTGATGCGCAGAAACAGTTTGCAAACTTAGCGAAATTTTCGGACTTGACAACCATATTATGGAGAACTGTTTTCTTTACTTTCTCTCTCTCTTTCTTTCTCCCTTTAGAAAATTATCCCTTAGTCATAATTCTCCATTAAAATATACCATTTCTCACATTTATCAAAATTTACGCATAGGTCATTAAATAATGTTCAATAATAAAGATTTTGTAATACGCGACTGTAATTTTACTCGCAGTCATGAGAATTTTCCCCCTTATCACTTGGAATTTGGGTAAAGTTTTAAGGGAGAATCTATTATGACTGAAACTATCATGACATAATAATTTCTTCCCTCAAATTTTCTTCTAAGCTAATTAGAATTTTTTTCTTTTTTTATTAGAGCATTATTCTTAGTCAAAATCGTTTCTTCAGTTGGTTCTCAGAATCTTTTTCTGTAGTTCCTTAAAACTATTTTGTTGTTCTAACATTGTTTCGTTTATGACAGAACTTTTCTCTCATTAAAATTTCGCCACTAAGTATTTTTGTTTTTTTGTTTTTTTTTCTTTTTATTTTTTTTATTTCGGTTTCCTGGATAACTTTCCTGGTTTCTTGAAGTTTTTCCTCATGTGATTTCAATTTTTCACGGTGTTTTTTTTTAAATTCGGTACTAAAAATTTTCTTAATCAAAAACATTTTCTCCTCTCCGTGAATTTTTATTCATCCAGTAATTGCGATTTTCTCTTAACTAAGTTGATTTTCCCACAATAAACCGAAATTTTCCTCATTAGACTTTTTCTTTAGCATTTTTTTTCTCACTAATGTTTCAAATTTTTCTTAACTTGTCATAATTTGTTTCTTAAGTCACTTTAAGCAGTTTATATTATATCAAAAAGAAATTTAAAAATTTACTTTGGTTTTTCAATTTTGTTCTTCTTATCTGATACGTTCTCTATTGGTCGTGCAGTTTTTCCGTAGTTCATATAATGTTTCTCCAACCCATAAAACTTATTTTACCCTCAGTCATGAGATTTTCGCATTGTTAGTAAGGACTTTAACCATAGTAATTGGACTGTTTCCTTCAGTCAAAAGTACTACTTTTAGTCACTGAAATTGATAGAATAAAAAAAAAAATAATAATAATAATATGAAGCCCGAAAAACTTTTATTTTCCGAACAGTTATATTTTATTTATTTATTTATTTTTCTGATTCTGGAAATAAGGCGTGGTCTTTATGACGTCACAAGTGATGTACTTTAGCGCGCTGATTGTTTACGCATTGTTTAAAAAAAGGGTTGCCAGTAAAAAGTAAAATTAATAGCAATTGTAATGAGAATTTTGAATGAAGGTTTTTCTGAAGCTGACATGAAATTCATTACTATTTATTGCGCTAGAATATTTTTATCTTTCTGATGCCTGTAATTGTCTTTATCTAATGCCAAAATATTGTGCTTTGCGCTGATGGCATCAGTTAATGGCACTTCATCACTTGTGATGTCATGAGCAGAAGCTTAAAAAAAGAAATTGAATCTGCGAACCGATTAAAATATATATATATTTTTTAATATTAAACTTTGCCAAATTATTTAAAAAATGATTAAATCCCATGTTTTTAAGCATGTTCTTTCAGAAAAAAGTGCTTTTAAAATTTCGGAAACGACCCCTTTACAGTTTTGTGCTTTGTTCTTAGATTCACTTGTTGAGGGAGGTTGAAGTAGTCTTAGGCAGACAGTTTTAAGCACACTTATAAACATAATTCGTGAATAACTTAACTTCAACGTGATCGTTTAACTAAAAGAAAATATCCGTACATGAGAAGTAAAGAACACTTTATTTTATTTTTCTTTTCAAAATCGCAATTTCAGCTCCATTTTACTCAATGTTTAATGCTCTACTGAGAGGGATAAAGCACTAAGAGTCTGGTAAACGCATTTTTATTTTATGAACCCATAAATGACAAACCAGCAATGCAAATCAGTACAAAAGAAGTTCAAAATCTCTAAGATAATTTTGTTTTTTGTGACTTGGTGACATTCACCGTCCATGAACAAGATATATACACCAATCTCACACATAAATATCTTAGAATACATAAAAGAAATCAAACCTGTAGAAGCAAAGATCCATCGGGGATTACGATTCTGATGCAAAATCGTCCACACGAGTCCCACCTGGCCACAGGATAAATATCCTGGATCACCCTGTAGGGAATGGGATCTTCCATAAAACCACCAGGCTGAAAAGCAGAAAAGAAAGGCAGGATTTAGAAATGCATAAAATTTAAGCACAAAGCAAATATTTTTTCAGATTTGTTTAACTGCCCATTTGGTTCTAAGAAAAGACTGCACTATGAATTAAATAGTAAAAGCAATAGAAAAAGAAATCTTTGTGGCAATCCTCATATACAGTTGGCTCTCTGTTTAACGACGCTCTATTTAACGACTTTCTCTATTTAACGACGGCTTTTCACGGTCCCAGATGGTCCACTACAGTGTTAAAAGCATTCTATTTAAGGACGCTTTCTTCTTAAGGACGATTTTTTGTGATCCCTTGAAAGTCGTTAAACAGAGAGCCAACTGTATATATAAAAAGCCAATTCACTGATCGAGTAACGCTCCTTACGTCACCAAAATTAAACTCGCGCCACGGCATGAGAATTTGATAACACTTTTTGTTAATATGCAGGAAAATGCTTTATTTTGAGAAGGCTGAACTGGATTTGGTAACTCAATTGTTTTACTGGTAAAACTGTCGTTTCAGGAGAATGAAGAAAGGAAAAAGTGGTCAATAATGCATTCTATTTACTGGAGGTTAGGGTTGACCAATTGGAGTTAGGATTCATATTTCAACTATCAAAATATCAGCAAACAGGCAATTGCTTCGTTAAAATGTAGAAACAATTTTCATCCGTCATACCTTGACGGGCGATTTTCTAGTGATTACGGGACGCGGGAGCATCCCGCCCCGCCAAGGAAACCAAACGTCAGCAGCCAACAGAAGCAAATCCACCGCCAAAGACGAAAGAAAATAAAAGCGACCAAGAACAAGATTACACGACAGAACAAGTTGGTGTTTTTTGGGTTTTTCACCCCTCTGTATCTCAGCCCTATGAAGACCCTGGGAGTTGATTTTTGGTACCAATTTTTGGGCCAATCTCTAGTGGCCCCTGACGCCGTAAACCAAAATACAATTCCCTGGACCATCAGGGGGAGGAGGTATTAAAGTTATAAAATCGCTGTTCAAAAAAGTTTTCGCTTTCTTTGACAGGGCTACAGCCCAGACGAAAAAAGGAATAACGCTGAAATTTCGCACACACATTCCTTGTGCCCTACTGATGTGCCTTTTGTGCCATTTGACCCCCTCCCCTTCCCCCCTCGTTTTTACCCCCCAAATTGTACCTTCCCGGAGTTCTATCACAGCGCCCCGGGGGACTATGATAATGATTTTTTGTATACATATTCTTCGGGGACATTGAGTACATATACAAAAATTCAACCCCCAGGGACATCATGGGTCGGAGTAATTGAAGTTTGAAAATAATTTTCCCTAAATTTTTGTGTACTTACTCTCAGCTCATAGGGTTTGTTTATCTCGGACTGCAATTGCAAGGTTAGAACAGATCTAACAGTTATTCCAAAGTTGTCTTAGGAAATGAAATTCAATCAAGACTAAAACATATCCAACAATTGCAACTAGACGTTAAATCGCGGATATCACAAATTTGCCACAGCGACTGCGCATGCGCGCAGACTTAGCTCATTGGGCTTTCTGTTTTCAGATTCTATGTTGTTTGTTTATACTTAAGCAGAGAAACAAATTAATGAATGAGATTAGAATGTTGCCCCCCCCCCCTCCCCCAAGTTTTGCCGATACGAAATTTCCTTCCCCCTGTTTTTCAGTTTTGATATATTTATGGAGGGAAGAAATTTTAAATATCGGTGCGAAACTGGGGTTAAACCATTACAATATTTTACGTGACAAATTATATGAAACTGTACGCACACGAATACGGCACATAACAAACTTTTTAATTGAAAGCGAAAAATAGCACTTTTTATTGGTTTGCTTATTTTCTAAATTAATGGATTTTTCACAAATAACACATAATGAATTGAAAATATATGAAAAACGTGTGTGGATATCCGTGCTTTGCAGTAATTTGTTAGCAGAAAAAAAATTTTGCAATTAACTTAAGCAAGACTTTAATGAGCTTAGTCCGCGCGCAACATGCGCATTCGCTATGGCAAATTTGGGATATCCGCGACTTGACATCGAGTAAAGTTGTATAGATCTTCTGACACATTCAAATTTAAAATATTTAATGGCTTAGTTTTTTTTTTTTTTTTTTTTTTTTTTTTTTTTTTTTTTTTGCTTGGTGATAACATGCGTTATTTCGTTTTTTAAATGAACTTTTAAACAAAACTAGGTATTAAACAAGACACAGACTTCTATCAAGAAAAAGATAAATCACCAAACAATTAAAATTATCCCATAAAACGTAAAATAATCCACGATTTAAGAAAAAATGTAATTAAACAAAAAGTGAAAAGCTAGATTAAAATAGCCCTCAAGCTGTAAAACATTTAAAGAAACCTTCATAAAAATGTTGAATAATCTGTCAAATAAAGAAACTAACAGAATTTATTGCGAAGTTGTAAAATACTCGAAAACAATATAATTTAAAATATAGTATTTTATTATCCAAGAAGTTTTCTTTGCAACAGAGAGGATACAAGGATTGCAATAAAATTTAAAACGCCCAATTCTCGCAAAATGAACATAGAATCTTAATAGTCAGAAAATAACTTGACGTAAAATTAGGCTAGCCATTGTTGTTCCTTAAAAACACAAAACAGCGTTGTTTCAACTGAAAATTTTCTGACTTGAAGTTCTCAATTCTAAAAATACAAACAAAGTAATAATATCAATGCAAAAAGATGTGATATCTCATCAAAAACAACCCTGTTGTAAAAATTTCCCCGCCAAGAAAACCTTTAACTTTTCCGCACAAGAAAGAAAACCTGCATCCTAAACCCAAAAACACTCAGTCATAAAAAGTTATGATATCTAGTTTGCTCGCCAAGTATCTGCTAAACTATCATCCTCCCTCTTCTCCTTTTTCATCACAGCTACTTCCATTAGAACCTCCTCCCACCTTCAACTCCTCAGAAATATGGATAGATCTTTTAAATTGTTTATCTTGTTTGGCGGGAAGCTTTTCAAAGTGAAGTGGTTGCTTGGTGAGCAAAAAGCTTCCCGCCAAACAAGATAAACAATTTAAAAGATCTATCCATATTTCTGAGGAGTTGAAAGGTGAAAGGAGGTTCTAATGGAAGTAGCTGTGATGAAAAAAGAGAAGAGGGAGGATGATAGTTTAGCAGATACTTGGCGAGCAAACTAGATATCATAACTTTTTATGACTGAGGGTTTTGGGGTTTAGGATGCAGGTTTTCTTTCTTGTGCGGAAAAGTTAAAGGTTTTCTTGGCGGGGAAATTTTTACAACAGGGTTGTTTTTGATGAGATAAAAATAATACATTACCTCTGTCGTACCTATGTCGTGATTTTATATATATATATAATAATCACTATTCATACAGTATAAACTGCCGTCCGCCTTGTCGAGTGGTCAGAGGAGTCAGACGGCGATAGGGAGATCCCGGGTTCGAATCCCGGCTCGGGAATGGATATACTTTCACTCTCTTGTCTTTTCTTCGTGTGAATGTGTTATTGTGATTTTTGCTTGAAAAATACTCATCCACTGTAAAGCCTCCTACACACATGGCGGTAAGTTGAATCAACTTTTCGAAAAAGTCGCCTGTTAGCTAGTTGACTTGTTTGAATCAATTTTTCGTTCAATAAGAATAATTTATTCGAGAACATGTTCCACCGACGCTGTTAAAATTGAACCGAGTTCACTCAACTAGTTTACTCGTGTGTAGAGCAAACGCTTGGCAATGTTCCGCTAAATTGAACCAACTAAAAAATTAGTTCAACTCATCGGCACGAGAATGGCAGCGGCACATGTGCCTGATGTGCCTGATGAGTTAACTGCCGTGTGGAGGATGTCACACAATTCCTTCACTTTTCTATCTGCTTGTATATCCTGAAAACCACCCGTTCGAAAGTTGATTAAACTATGTTGCTTTGTGTGAAGGAGGCAGGTTTTAAGAACACTAAAAAAATTCCAAAACGTAAACCGGTAATTTCCAGTAATTTCCATGGAACGTTTCGGGATTTCACTGGTTTTCACCAATTTTCTATGAAAATTAAGTATCTTCTTCAAAACATTTCCTGAAATACTCCCAATTGCACGAATGCAGACTTCTCACTGTTGGGAAAAATATGTTTAGCTATCAGTTTAAAGATTAACTACGCGTATTTATCAAATGTATCAACTTAAGAGCGATTACGGCCCATCCAGATTGACTAAGCTCCCAACAGCCGCGTTCATAACGCACTTTTCGACCCGGTAAATCCCCGCTCTGGCTCCACAAAAAAACGATTGAAAAATTCCCTGTTTCCATGTAAAAAGAGGTTCTTCCATTGTACCAGAGAAAGCGGTTTTTACCCAGCATCCTAAGCTAGCAGGAGTAGAAAGATTCCACATAAACCCCGCAAATGACCGGAATGTGGTGAAAAGCAGGTTTTTTCCGGGGTCGAAAGTGTCCATGGAAACGACCCTATTGAGAGCGAATAAGTCTCTGGATTCCGCAGTTCTGCAAGACTTGCAAGCGAGATAGATGTTTGGGACTTTCAATTCTGTCTTAGCGTTGGCCGTAGTTGCAATAATATGCTTTTGGAGCTTTCTTGGTAAATCAAGAAGACGCCAAGCTACTACTTAAAACTACTTAAGTTTTCTCTGAAGGTTCCAGAAACATGGCGACTGGCTTTAACCGGAGATATTTCTGTATTATTCAAAAAGATTTAAAGATGATTTCTCGATGGTTACTGACTTTTAGCGGAAAACATTCCTGTTGTTTGCAAGATATGTTACTGGTAGAAATTGGGCTTATCAGTTGCCCATTACTTTCCACGAACGTTTCTGAATCGTTTTTACAGTAAAATTTCCTAAACATTCTGCTATTTCCAGGGCCTGGTTAACCTCTGAAGTTAGGAGAAGCTAAATCTCATTTCAGAACCCCCCACCCTTTGTTTTCAGTATATATTTTCTAAAAATTCTACGCTAAAGCTTATTCCCTGCCCCCCCCCCCCAACATATTGAGTTTTTGTACATTACATAGTTTTCTACCCCTATTCACAGCAGATAAGGGTGGTTAGTTGTTGTTTCAGATTTATCACTTCATAAAATTTATCAAGTGTGATAAAAGTATATTGTAGCACGTTGGGGCAAATTCTACAGATGAAAATAGCTTACTACCACGTTTTATGAACTGTGTCCTCACTTTTTAAAATTATTCCAAAAATCGCATTTAGCGAGCTCCAATGTTTGAAAATACTTTTAAAAATATATTCAAAATCAGAAACTGAAATTTCGAAGTCATTTTAGGGCCTTCTGTTAATTCCGAGGAGAAACTCGAGCTTCCTGAGCCTTTTGGACAATCAGGCCCTGGCTATTTCACAGGTTATCTAAAGTTTCCTATAAAAAAAAGTATACTGTCGAACCTCGTTAACGTGAAACCGCTTAACGGGAAATACTTGTTTGCTCCTGCAAGTTAACAACCACTTAATTATTTATCGGATAAGATGAAACTCGGCAACAATTGCAAAGAAATTCACGTTTCCTTTATTTCACAGTAATATATTCAATGTCCCTTGACATTAACGAGTCTATGCATAGGCGGCTGGTGCACCAAAAAGTGGGGAATCAAAAGAATTGCATATTGTTAGGGCGTGTGGGTCCTGAAGCTTTTCTTTCGTTAAACTGGGCCAGATTACAGACTTTGTAAATTACTGATTCTATAACCTCCAAAAAATGTAGAATATGGCGTCAAATATCGGGATGGATATCCACCGTAGACTTTACTCTTCCAATTCAAAGTTCCATTTTTATGAATTAAGATGAGAAAAGTCCACTTATATATATATTTGGAATTTTTAGTTTTTACTTTCGTGCAATAAATCAATCTACACTACATAAAATCTCTTTCAATCAATCATTAATTTTTATCTCTGAAACGTGAGGGGGAAAGGCCCCTTTACTTTTGAAAGTGAGGGGCATTAACCCTCCCCCCCCCCCGTACGAGCCGCCTATGTGTCTATACATTTATAAATAAAAGAGCACAAGATTGTACGCAAACATCCAGAATTTTGACATAAATTTAATGTCCATAAACATAATCTAAGTGAAACATCAACAGTAATTATAGATTCCAGATTTTGTGATTTCAAGTGAAGAAGCTTTCAATCGATTTCACATAATCCAATAAAAGTTCAGCATTCTCTCTTCTGTTCCAGGAAGTTTGTGGAATGATTTAAGGAGCAAGTTTCTAAAAATAGAACACCTGAGCACCTTACTATCATCATTTTCTTTTGAATAAAACAAAAATATAAAACCTCATCACCTTATCGTAATTACATCATCACAAAATGCATTAACGGACTATTTAAGGGGAGTTAATAATGTTATTTTATGGTAAAAAAGCAACTTACATGGCTTTTAACATTTTAATCATAGTCATCTCAAGTCATTACGTTTCACTCTCAACGTCATCAGCGTTTGTTTAAGAGCTACAAGCACAATTTAAAATTTTATAATTTTCTTTGGATTAATGCGTTTGAATTTTTTTTTTTCACTTAACCGTTGTATGTCATACAGTTTCTTTCAGAGCGTTTGCTCGGGAGGGAGGGAGGGGGGCACTTTAAAAGTTTGGGGAGGGGACAAAAACATATTTAAGGGGGCGGTGTACTTTAAAAGTTTGAAGAGGTCAAGGGAGTATTTAATTAATACGTATAATACGTATAATACGTATTATACGTATAATACGTACATTCCCCCCCCCCCCCACAGAAGCAATGAATAGACAACAGACAAAAGAGGGGGGAGGAAGAAGAAACCTCCTTCCATGTTTGTTAAGCTTCGAACATAAATTATTTCCATACTTTTTTCATTAAAAAAAAAGTAAAGTTAGTCTAAAACAATTTTGTCTCTGGGGGAGGGGTGCAGTTGGTCTCCTCCGGAAGGGCAGTCCCCCCCCCCCCCGGAGAAGTGCCTGAAAGAAACACTGATGTTATACAACAACATCCTAGATGGCCAATGTGTAGTTTTTTTTATTTAGTTATCGTAGTTATCATTTGCCATATACATACATACATATAAATAAACAATTATTCATATGTATTTATACAGTAGATCCTCGTTTTATGCGGGTTTACTTTACGCGGTTTCGATTTTTCGCAGTATGTATTTGCCTTTTATCAAAACGAATATTTGTTCCCACTGTTCTGAAGCCGTCAACAAAAAGAATATCAAGTAATAAAAAAATTACAAGTAGTAATGCAAAAAGTTTCCTGTTTTCGCTTTCTAGTATGACGCAAAATGATGCAAATAAGCTTTTTTTGCTGTTAAAATTTAAGAGGCATTGTGATTTGACAAGTTGTTGAAAAATAAATGAAAAACTTCAAGAGTAAAAAACGGCATCCAGTGTCAAACCTGCAATAACTAAACAATAGCGTGTATATCATCTGTACATTAAACCTTTTTTCCCTTTTCCTCATTCCTTAAAAAAACCAGTGGTTATAAAGTCTTCTCTTATTATTTATATATTTACTCAATGTTTCCATGCATTCATCGCATTTAAAACATGGTCTCCTGAAAACATTTTCAGTGAATTTCAGAAAAATCAAACACATTTTACAGTAGAAAGAGTTGTTTTTTTTTTCTTTTTTTTTTGTTTTTGACAATGGGTAGGGTAGTGCGGAAAAGATGCCGTTGATGGAGAAAAATGCTCGAATTTTTTGAAATATTTTGGATAACTCCTTGATCTGTCACAATCGCGTTGACAACCAAATGCTGCTTTTTGATGTTTTTAGCAAAATTTGTTTAAAAAAAAGGGGGGGGGGGGTTCTATTTTCAATGATGGGTTGTGCGGAAAAGACGTCATTGGTGTTATTACATTTCGATAAAAACTTTGAGGTATGCAGTACAATTCCTTCATGTGCCCCAATTGCGTAGAAGTTTTGGCAATTTTCTGCTTTTTTAACGTTTTAATAGAAATTTTATCACAATGTTGAAATTCGTTTTTCGACATATTTATCTGAAATAATTATGCAGTTTGTCGCATATGATTAATTTTAGATGCTTTGTATGTTATAAATTAATCACAGTCAGCTCTCACGAGCTCGAAGTCCCAAGGAAGCGGGTAAAACCTTCGAGTTATGGAAAATTCTCCCAATTTCTCAAGAGTTTGGGACACAAAAAAAAAAATCCCTATTTATGTTAATTTTGCTAAACATATCGAAAACAGCGTTTGGTCGAAACTTCAACACAATTGCGGCAGATCAAGAAATGGTCCAAAGCATTTTCCCGCTCATTCTACACTGGGGCGTGCACAGGGGGGGGGGAGAAGGGATGCCTGTTGGTCCGGGCCCGAGCCTGAAGGGGACCCAATATTTTTGAAACTAGGCGTGAAATATAGGGGTAAACAATTGTAGGGGGCCCGGAAAAGTCATTTGTGACGGGTTCCAAAATTTCTGTGCACGCCCCTGATCCTACAGGGTTTTTATATAGCCTTGCACTGATTGAGAAAATTTGTTTTTAAAAAAAGCTAATTAAGATATTTACATTATTTTTTTTCGGTTCTTTTCTTGTCAAGTTTTTTAACCATTTGTACAATACTAGCTAAAGACGTGTCAGTGGCGCTAACATCGAAAACTGAAAATGGCGTCTGCGAAAGATCAAGTTCATTGGGGCACCGCGACAGGGGTTTTGTGGGTCAGCTCGCCAGAACGTTTGGTTTTAACACATATTGCTTAATTTAACAGTTTATAACCATATAAAAACTGTTATGACATAACAGTCACCGTAGAAATTCTGGTTGCACTAGTACCTGGCACAAAGTTGAAAATCGCCTGTCTTCTCAGAACTACGAAAGTTGCACACAAAGAAATGTATTAACGCTGTGAAAAACAATTTTGAGATAAGAATCAAAATAAATCAGAAAGAATTATGGTTTAAACTAAAATATCTTTTTTAAATAAATTTTCTTTTTCCGAGCAAGGCTTTATAAACGCATTGTCATTTGTATTGCTTAGAAATGGTTCATATTTTATCTGCACTGTTCTACGAAGATTAAATTAATTAAGGTTTCAAATAGGGTATTAAATTAAGCCTTAATTATGCTACTGAAATGAGTCAGTGAGGAAAAAGCTCCATAAAAATCCATTCTTTTTTTATTTGCAACGTAGCTTTATCCATTTGGCGAGCTTTTAATGACGTCAAACGTTTGCCACACTAAATGTGAAGCTTGCGGAATAAAATAAATAAAAAATTAGAAAAAAAAAGAAAGAAAATTTGAACTTTTGACTTCTCGAATTCAAATTATGTTTTTCGCAATCACGTGTGTGTGTGCAGTGGTGTGTGTGTAGACATAAGTGTGAGTGCGTGCGGGCGTGTGTAGGTGTGTGTGTGTGGGAATGCGTGGTGCAAGCATGTGTGTGTCGGCATGTGTGTGAGTGCGTGCTAGCGTGCGTGTGTGTGTGTGTAGGCATGTGTGTGAGTGCGTGCTTGACGTGTGTGCATACGTGTGTGTGTGGGTGAGTGCGTGAGGCGTGTGTGTGTGAGGAAACAGACGGCAATTAATTAGATTTCAGTAACGATGGAGCTCTTATTACAAATGTGTGATTTCATTGTAAAACTACTGCAGAACAAATTGAGGTAAGAAATAAGGAAAAACTTTGTGCAGAAGAGTAAGAGAAAATATTCGAACGTTTAATCGCACAAATTTGAAGAAAACTAATGAGATTTTTTTTTTCTTTGAACCTTGGATATATTGATAGATTGAGGTTTTGCAAATGTTTTTTAGTTTTCAAAAATTCTCGAATAGTTTTTTTTTTAGAAATATCCTGCATACGTTGCGGTCAAATATTTCAAATCAAAAAAATCACTGACATTTAATAGGTCAGACACATCAAAATAAAAATAAATTAAGCATAAAAGAGAAGTCATGTTAAATTTTTAAAACAAGGTTTTTTTTCTTTGTTTTGTAGCACAAGAATTGCTTATTGTTTTCACTTGACAGTTGGATTACGTCTGTCCTTTGATTTCTCTTCTCTATGCTTATAATGCAGGCGCCCATGTGCCACGGAATTGAATTATTTATAAACGATTTTCTCGACTTTACACAAAAAGAATATTCAGCACCCAACATCCAGCACCCAGCCCCTGGCATTCATTTGAATTTTGACATCTTGAATTCAAATTACGGTTGCGATAAGAGCCATTAGTTGAAACAAGAAACCCAACGAGTGGGTCCTATCGCAATTCTTGAACGCGAAAAACATAATTTGAATTCAAGATCTCAAAATTCAAACTAATTATATTTTTTTTTCTCTCAATTGAAAATTTTAAGAAAGTATAGTATACTCAGAGGTATAGCAAAGTTTTCATTTTTCAACAGTGAAATATACGCTAGAAAAAGTGAAGGCCACGATAGTAATCCATTCCAGAAGAAATTAATGGCAAGGAAAGAAATGTGCAGTGGAATGTGGGGCAAAGTGAAATAATTAAAATAACTTAACTTTCCTGAAATAAACAATTTTTTTGGAAATGGATTTTTTTGAGCAATTATGATTGCTAATTGTTTTCATTTCACTGTTGAACTATGTCTTTTGATTTTTCCCCGGCTCCCTCTGCAGAATCACCGTCGACCAGCCACTTTCCGATGGTGCTTCTCTAGCGAGCACTGTCTTCAGGTTTCGTCCATACCCTACACACACACGCCTACATACACACACACATGCCTACATACACACACACATGCCTACATACACACACACATGCCTACATACATATACACATGCCTACATACATATACACGCCTACATACATACACAAACGCCTACTCACGCGCGTACATACACACACGCCTACATACACGCACACACACGAACACATACATATACATACACACACACACACGAACACATACATATACATACACACACACACATGAACACATACATATACATACACACACACATGCACCTACACAAACACACACACGCTCGTGATTGCGAAAAACATAATTTGAATTCAAGATGCCAAAAATTCAAATTAATATAACCTTTTTTTTCTTGAAAATTACAGTACATTAAAAAAAAAAACAATGTATTTTGTTTTTTGAACTTGTTGTGAAAAATTTTTGCTTTTATTTTTGGCAGTAAATTTCAACCTTTATAAAAAAAAGGTGGAAAATTTTCACTTTTCCCCTTGCAAGGGGCAAAGTGAAAAATGAAAAAATATTATTCTACTGAAATATTTTTTATGTGATTAGTAAAAATATTTTTTATAAAATGAAGGAATAGATTAACGAATGAATGAATAAATGAATAAATATTGAAGCAATAAGCGAATGAATAAAAAATAAATCAATAATATATTTATGAGAAAAAATAAATGAGTGATTAAAATAGTGAATGCATATATAAATTGGTGAATCAATAAATGAAGTAATGTAAATGAATTAAATGATAAAGGATTAAGTAGGTGAGTTCATGAATGAGCGAATAAGTATACACGATGAGTTACTTAACTTTCCCGGAGTGTACTATTTAATATCAAAACATTCCTAACATTTACTAAATAATTACTGTACAGCACATCAGAAGATTTCAATTAGTCTTTGAAACGTTTATTACAAAAAAAAAAAAATAATAATAATGATTTTATTTTATAATATTAAAAACTATTTTTGATAAACCACAAAATATTACTAATTTTTAAAAACGACGTGTATAGTTACATACTTTGATCTTTCAAGCAATTTGTTTCTTGACTGGAACCATCTATATGTTTAAGAACATAGTTAAAACATTGCTAGACAGGTGGCGCTGCAAACAGCGAAAATATTTTACCATTTCACTTAGCCTCGCTAATTCACTTCATTCCACATTCCCCTGTTATTTTTATTTTTATTTTTTGACATTTTGTATTTTAAAATGTATAAGAAACTTTTTTTTGTTTTGTTTTTTTTTTAAATTCATTTATCGTTTATTTCTTAACTAGAAATAGCTCGTCAAGGTGTGACAAGTGAAAATTGCTTCTACATTTGAACGAAGAAATTGCCTGTTTAGTGATATATTGATAGTGGAAATTTTAACCTTAACTCCAGTGGATTAGCCCTAAACTTCAGTAGATAGTGTTATTTGTTGACCCCCTTTTTTTTTTTTTTTTTTTTTTTTTTTTTTTTTTTTTTTTGTTTCTTCATTCTCCTAAACTTAATCTTACCCGAAAAACAGTTAAGTTATCGGATTCAATTCAGCTTTGTCAAAGTAAAGCATTAAAAAGCATATTAAAGCTGCGTGTCAAACATTGCCAAAAAAAATATTATCGAATTATAAATAACTTAATGGTTGCGTTCGACGAGCTCGACCGGGAGCGACCGGTTAGTTAATCACGTGACAGCTAATGATCACGTGCTCCAATCAACCAATCAACTGCTTAGAATGGTAACCGCTGTGGTAACCGGTTGATCATAGAACGCTTCAGTTAGTAACCAGTTACTTACCGGTCGACCGGTGAGTTTCGTCGAACGCAACCATAGAATTGTTGGTGTTTCAACAATGAAATAATGCTGTTACGCATGCTATGGAACGAGTTTCATTGTTGGTGACGTCAGCTTTACTCGATCAGTGATTTTGGCTACGTGGATTTTCCACTATTAGAAATATGTATTTTAAATACAAAGTGGGCAAAAATAAAGTAACGGACGTACCACTTCCAAGAAAAGAAAAATAATTCATGATGTTTTATCGCTCATTTATTGATTTGCTGGTTAAAATTTTGGCATATTTAGATCATGTCTAAAAGTTCATTTCACCCTGTACAAGTTTTCATACTCATACATAAAATAAATTTGAGAGCTATACATTTTCATGAATGATAACGGACGTACTATTTTTGGACAAGACTTTCTAAAGAAGAATAGCATGCGTCAAAATTCTCTGATTTACTATCTCTTATCGGTAAGAAAAATATTTTTCTTACTGATTTAAAAGTACGGATCTTATTATCTTTATATTTATGTTAATTCTAAAGCCACCAGTAAAATTTAAATTAAAAATTGAGAGGAGAAGAAATATAGACGGCATAGTAAAAGTTATTCGCACACACTATTTCTTCTCTCAAATTTTTAATTTTAACTTTAATGGCTGCTAGGCAATTCCATGATAAGGTCAACCAAATGATCAAATTTTCAAAATTAAACTTTCTAACCAACTAAGGTATCATTTTAAAGGCAAAGAGCTGTATATTTTGAAATGCATGTCTAAAATTTGAAGACTTCAGTTATAAATAAGTTACAGGAGGGTAAACTAAGGTCAACATCTTGAGTATTTTCAAACCATATTTGGTGACTCTCAAAGAAATTCTGTTTTTTCCAAAATATACATACTAATATTATGAATTAAGATGTATAACCATTTAAATATACAATATATTGCTGGAGATGCTTCAAAAATGTGTAAAAATATAATTCATTTTGATTTGTAAAAGAATTCCGCTGGCGTATCTTAAGTGTTTTACGTCCGACCTCAAAATGTGCAATTAATTATGCTAAGACAATAATTTTAAAGCTACATACATATATTTTTGTGTACAAAATTAGATTTTCAATCTCATTGATGTAACCTATTTTAATTTTGTAACAAGTGAATATTTTTCATTAAAATCTAGGTGCCGGACGTAAAAAAAGTTTACGTCCGACACTGTTGCATTCCTTAAACAGCATATGTTTTCAACGGTGTATCTCTTTTTTTTTTTTTTTTTTGCCTTTAATTTCAAATTTAAAGTGAAACATGCATAAAAAACAATTTTGTGAATTTACTGTATTACATATAGGGTTGGTTGGGGTAAATGGAACCTCTTTTCAGAACAGTTCGTTTTTGAAACCTTATGCAAAACTTTTGAAACAACAAAAAAATAGTCTTATTTTTTCTTAAACAAAAGTTCATCATTTTCTAAAATAATGCTTTAAATAATCTAAACGATTATATTTTTTAAAAAATCAGATGGGTATCCCACTTATCACATAGTAAAGGGTAAGTGGGTCACTGCTCTTTTATTTAAATTTAATTGAGGCATATCGAAAAAGGGGGATAAGAGAGTCTCACATGAAAAAATATAAATTTCTAGTGTTAATTACTTTTTCGCAAATGCATCCATTTATGAGATATTTACTGTCTTTTAAATCTGTATCACGGAAAATTTTAAAACAAAAACAAAACATTTTCATTTGTGAAATTTATTGAAAGCCTGTAGGTATATGTTTTACTTTTACATATAAAGGTGTGTTGAATGAATGTAATACAGTTGATTAAGATCAGTTTCGGCAAATTAGACAAAACTATAAGTTGAAAAAGAAATTGAAAATACTAAATGTCTGCGTCTATGTAAAGTTGGGCTAAGGAGGAACCATTATCACTTCATCATCAGTAATTATTCCAACGTCATCTGCACCATGCCAATAAAAGTCACTTTTTCTATTTGTTCTTGTAAATTCAACAATATTTTTTGATTAGTATCAACTTCCAACATTAGACCTACAAAATCTTAATGGTTTTCCTTCGTGTAAGTTTCACAAATAACTAATCACCAGCTTTAGCAGTTTTTGTAGCTGAACTGTTATTTACGACTCAGGGGTCATCATAGTTGTCTTTTATTTCACTAATACAAATATTTCATTAGAGTTCCTTTTCATTTTCAAATCCTCACTATTATGGGGGGACCCACTTACCCCATAGTGAGGGGACCCACTTAACACTTATAGCAAAAATTTATGGGGTAAGTGGACACCCCTTTTCTAAAACAGTAATTAATAATATTTTATTCAATGACATGATCAATGTAAAAAAAGTATAAAAACCATATGTATATTTCAGTTTTAGGGGGGTGACCCACTTACCCCAGTGCCCCACTACCCCCAATCAACCTTACTTCTGAATTTACTGGGTAAATTTTGTTTCAGTATATGTAACCTATAATTTACATCTTTATAACTGAAATCGTTGTTATGTATTTACATTTAAGAGCAATAGTTTACTTCCAATATGAACAATTTACGTCCGACACCGAAAATTTACGTGGGACACCAAGGTAAAAATATTTTTTAAATAATTTTATTCTTTATAATATCTTTTGAAAACTGTGAAATATGATTCAATCATAAGTATACTTAAGAATTAAGTTCTTTTTAAAATTAAAATGCAAGCCCGTTCATAGACTTTTAATAATTTTTAAGCAAACCATCAATTTTACCATGTGTATGTTTACGTTCGACACCAACTCTTTCATTTTTTTTAATTTATACTTTAGGGATCTATTTTGAAAAACTAACATGGTTTTTTTTATTCAGTGGGATGTATTAAGTATCTTGTAAATAAATTTAATCATTTTGGATCAGTTTATATTTCGTAAATGGAATTAAAACTGAGATTTTTTTTTCTTTTTCATTTCTTACGTCCGACACCATGAAATTGCCCTGATTTAGAATTAACATAACCATAAAGATATTAAGATCAACTTCAACTTTTAAGTGTTGAAATCAAGAAATCATATACTTATTTTATTTGATACTTTTTAGTGCGGATCAAGCTTATAGAAATAGTCTAGAATTAAAAAAACATTTTTTATTCTTTATTTTAAAGTTTTAACGTTTTGAAAGTTATTTGAGGCGCAACTTTTTGAAACTTAAAACATATTTACTTGCTACCTATCCTTGGAAAAAGAACGGCATTGACTTTCATTTTTCCAAACGTAATGCGCATAAAGAAAGAATAGCTTATATTTACTATTAATCTTTTTTTCAATATTGCTGATTTGTATGCTCGAATTTAAACGCACTTTTGAACAAATATGAAACTTTAAAAAAAAAAAAGCTTTCAAAAATGCTCACAAATATATACTTGCTTAAATTCAGCCTTGAAATCAATTTGTTAAGTTTATTAATAATCCATTCGCAACTTCCGCGCTCGAATACGCTACCTTGCGGTGATTTACAAAACTGCCGAAAAAACTAAAACATTGCCATATTGCGCTCCACGTCTGTCTGTTGACGTAAACACAGGCAGTTTGTTCTGAGTATTTATTAACGCAATCGATGTGTCTTAATTGCTTTCAGCTACAGAAATATTGTTTCGTCCTTTAGTAGTATTCTCGAGCTTCTCAAAATAATGTTAGTTTTCCTTAACACAAGAAAACCCTGGATTAACAAACTTGGATAACGTTATACCAGGTAAAATTTTTTATTGTTTTGTGTGAATTTGTAAGAATATGGTTTTTTTTTTAATCTTAAATTAATTTAAGTAACCATATTTTACAGCAGCATTTAGTTGGAATGGACAGTATGCAAAATATTTTCTTGAATATATTATCGTAGAACAAAATGAAAAATGGGAACTACTTTGATATACCCCCCCCCCCCAATCGGAAATTTGGCGACTTCTTTTTCTCGCCAAGCAAAATACCTGTTTTTGTTGCCACAAAACTTTAAAAAAAAAACTCAAAAAATGGTACAAAATACAAGAAAATACTAAATTTGGCAACAGCAAAAACCTAAAAGCTGAAAAAACCTGAATTGGCAACACCAAAATAAGAAACAGCAACCCTAAAAAGTCCGTAGGGAGTACCAGATTTGGTGCGTAATTTTTGGGGGGTATATCAAAGTTATACCGAAAAATGTTTAACCGAGAAAGAATTTACTTTATTGCTTTTATTCTCAGCTGAAAGGTTTCGCCAAATTTGTTTAGGGCTATAGTTTTAGTATTGTGCGAGCAAAGTAGCATTGGCGAGATTCCGCATGTTTACCATTCCACCATTTTTAATTTTTATCATGAGTGGAATAAAATGGTAGAAAGATTACAGAATTCGATAAGAAAAAAAAAGAAATAATGGTAGATCAACTGAAAAGAAAACTGCCACCATATATCCGTGAGAATTTTGTTGATGATTTGCATAGCATGACATAATTAAATCATAACTCAGAAATTATAAACATCGAAACAGAAAAATTTTAAATTTACCGATTCAGGAATTTGAGAGAAATAACTCAGCTACAAATGCAAAACAATAAGTGCTAGCCAAGCAAGGCAAAGAAGTATTCTTCTTTTGATAATAATTCGTAATGTCATATTAAATTTTCTAGCATTAGTTGTCATTCTTGTCAGGCCACAATTATTATTTAGTTTTATCAAGAATTGATAAATATCGAATTCAACATCGTGGAAATGGCTGCTTAGAACTACGAACTACGTAGTTTGCTTTAATATCTGACGTTTAGTAATGCTTCTTGAATTCTCGTTTCTTTCTGCGTGGGCCAGAATATCAACAAGACTTTGAAAATTAATTTAAAAAGAGTAAAGCGAAAAAATAATGCATACGAACAAAATTTACTAGGCTTATTAGCATTTTCTTCGCTACCACGTGCGTTTGTTTTACCTTTTTCGTCCGCCATAAGAGAGTGGCTACAGTGCCCCCTATAGTTCGTTGGAGTTGCGAATTTACTTTTTTTTTTTTTTTTTTGAAATAATTGAAAAACGTTAGTATGAATAATTACTGATATTTTCCATTGTTTTTGGCATCAGATCAAACTCGGAAGCGAAACGCAGGGATTAGGACGGAGAAATTTAAAATGAGAAACAGTCTTTGAAAAAGAAAGATTGAAAATAATTGAAAAAAAAAAGATATGCATTATTAATCCGAAATTATAATACAGGATTTAAAATGATATCGACCACGGTTGTCAATGATAGTAACATTAAGCAGGTCTATAATACCAATGCAGTCTAGGTGATACCTTTCAAGTCCATTGTTCAAAAAAAATCTTAATATTTTCAGTTTTCTTTAAATATTTTCCCTCATATCCAACATCCTCCCACCTCGGATTTGTATTTAGTCGCAGTTTTGACACCAATAATCCTAATATTTTAGTATCAGGATAATTTTTCACCCCTTAATTTTTATCAATCTCTGAAGATTTATCAAGTACAAGGATCTCATAGTCGTTTATTGATTTCTACGTAATATAGTTTGTCGGTATTAGGTACCGTTTTTATATTTTGCTATCTTTAGTCGAGCCTTGTTAAATTGCTCTCAATATCTGCAATTGCAACTTATTAAATATGCATATATCCTTCAATAAAAGTGATTCGAACAATCAATTCAGAGTCATTTGAAGAGAAAAAATCCTCATATATATATAATAACCAATTCACTGATCATGTAACCCTGACGTCTAAAACAATGAAACTCGCTCCATAGCATGATAATCTGATAATATTTTTCTGGCAATGTTTTGCATGCAGGGAAATGGCATATTTGGACAAGAATAAAATGGATCCGGTAACTTAACTGTTTTACTGGTAAGACTGTCATTTTAGGAATATTAAAAAACGAGGAAGTGGTCAACAATGAACGCTATCTGCTAGAGTTTGAGTTAATTTCACAGAGTTAGGGATAAAATATCACCAAACAGGCAATGGGGTTGTTTCCGTCAGTCAAAAGTACTACTTTTAGTTACGAAAATCGATTGAATAAGCAAAAAAAAAAACATGGAGCGAGAAAATACTTTCATTTTCCCAACGTTAAATTTTTAATTAACTTTTTAAAATGTTCTATTTTGAAAGTAAGGCGTGGTCTTTATGACGTCACAAATGATGTACTTTATCGCATCTGTTTACCGCGTTTCCACGTTATGATAATTCAAGAAGAGAATTAAATATTGCGATATACGTTTGCTATCAACCATATCGTTGTCAACACATGTAAGCAAAGCAGCGAATTAAATATTGTTTTCTGTGAATGGCATTTCATCATTTGTGATGTCACAATGAAAGCGCACCAATTAAAGTTTTTTTTTTTTTAATATTAAACTTAGACAAATTAGTTTAAAAAATGGTCAGATCCTGTGTTTTTAAGCATGCTCTTTTAGAAAAAAAAAATACTTTTAAAATTTCAGAAACGACTCCATTGCTTCGTTCAAATGAAGAAGCAATTTTCACCCAGGGGATTTTCTATTGTGTAAATATGTAAATATTAAAACCATTAAAAAAAAAGTAACAATTTTTAGCGGAGGAGGTGTTAAATCAAAAAACATGTAAATTTCAAAGTAATGTATGTTTCTTAATAGTTATTTTATTTATTTATTTGAATATTGAAGAAAAAAATTAATAATTTGATAAAAACGAAATACTTTTGCATTTAAAATATAACAACTATATGAAACCATCTAAAATCTGGAAGATCTAAAAATGCCTAATTTTGGTAACGGACGTACTGATACGTCCGATGATAGTCCAAAAATTCGATTGTCCAAATGCTGATGGAAATAATTTACTCAATTCTTTTCATCAAGTAATAATTGTTTTTTTTTTTTTTTTTGTTTTTTTTTTTTTTTTTTGTTTTTTTGTTTTTTTTTTTTTTTTTTTTTTTTGCATAATATTATTTAACAGAAACAAAAAGTGAATCTAAGTTTTGGGAATTTTCTGCTAAAAATAAATTTGCAGCATCAATTTAAACAGAAATAAGTAGGGTAGACCGGGACACGTTTACGAGAATTTTTTTCAACGAATTTTCTAATTTTTATGTTTTAGTTTAGGAAATTTTAGACATGGCGATTTTAGGAAGTTGTTCATGTAATCAAAACTGGTACTTTCAGTTGATGCTCAGCATATGTTTTTAACCGTTAAAAAAAAGTAATTTTGAGTCCAAGTCGGGTGCTTAGACTTGCCCCGGACACGGGGCACGTTTACGCCTATTTATTTTGACACCTCCTAACGTGGTTCTGTTAGGGTTTTGAACATAATGTCTTACCATCGCTAAAATAAAGCAAATTTATTACAGACTAAATAGTGTATAAAGTCAAAGTTGAAGGGTCATGAAGACAGCACTATATGATTGTAAGCTATAAGATACGAATGTGTAACTTAATTAAAAATTAAATGGTAATTTTCAAAATTAAATAGCCGGAAAATGCTAAAAATGTTTTGAGACAGTGTGAAGCGAAAAAAGTGTAACCGGAACATTTAAGTAAGACACAGTAAGAACGATCGTAAAGGTGCTCCGACGTTCAACGCGTAAACTTGCCCCCGTCGCCAACTTTGGATTTATTTTTAAAGTGCAAAAAAATTTAATAACATTTCAGATCATACAAATACAATTCTCAAAAAATTATAAAATTCTGCTAATTTTTATATATTTGTTTTTTCTTAACCAAGTATTATTTATTCCCAATAAGCTTCAAAACGTTCAACACAAAATTTACTCGTCTTGGTAGAAAACAGATTATTCTTTCTGCATTCTGGACCGAAGCTCGACTAATGCTCAAAAACTTGTGAGAATATGTGCTGTGGAGCAGCATCAATCTATTATGACTGTTGGCTCTCCAGGTATAATTCGCTTTGAAAAAGGGCACTGCGTAAACGTACCCTATGCGTAAACGTGCCCCGGTCCACCCTAATGGAAGTACCCAAATTATTCATAAAAAATTTATAAGCATTTTTGAACTCATTAAATAGGCAAAAAAATTATAGACAAAAAGCATAGTCTTTCAGAATGATGCAAATAAATCACATGAAAAGGAAAAAAAATAATATTTTTCTTTTAAAAATACGTAGTCTAACTTATTACTCTTGTCTAATGCTGTTCTAATTGAAATTTGTACAAACATGAACTCAAAATTAAAAATCTATAACAAACATCCTCATATAAATAATAGCTGATGATCAAGTAACCCGCGTGTTTCAACAATGAAACTCGTGGCACGGCATGATAATTTAACAATATGTTTTGGTAATGTTTAACACAAAGTTGGCAAAAACCCGTTTTTTTAAAAAAAAAAAAGGTCATGGACCCAGGGTTTCTTGGGTTCTTTAATTAACCCCCCCCCCCCCCCTCAAAAAAAACGGCTAAAACTTAGTTTTTTTTTAAAGAAATGTGGTTTTTTTTTGTGTTTTTTTAGAAAAAATGTGGGTACTTGTAGCATATTGTAGCGAAAGTATATGGACAAAGCACAGAACAAAGGACAAAGCTAGTTAATTCAGCGTTTTCTGAAGAAAAGTATAAAAGACGACGAAACTAAAGAATGGTGAAGTTTCAGATTTTTTTGTTTCCATGATTATCAACAATTAAGGCAGAGTTACTTCTCGAATGATAAAGTCTATTGTTCGTTTGTTCGTTTTTAATTACTACTCTTTTTTTTTTTTTTTTTGAATTTTACTTTATTTTATTTCATTTTGTTATGCAAAACTACTGTAGAACCTCAAGTAGTTTAAATCCTTTTTTACTGAATTCCAGCTTAATCAAGACATTTCTTTGAATATTTTGTTGCCTGTTTTTCTATTTCTGTGTACAGAGTAAGAAATATTAAACTTTTTCGAAAGATAATGAAAATACTGTACATCCTATTCTGTTTTCTGTAAGACCGTTTGTAAAACCTGTTAATTTCTAAAATTTCTTGTTTATTCGAGATTTGTGACGTGTTAGTTAGGAGAAAATAATTCAAATGAAAGCTTTTCAGCTAGAGTAGTTTCCTCCGTGCACTCTACAAATATTGAGAAAATCAGACGTGACAGGACTTAGTCAAGATTATTTGAGTTATTTATTGACCAGTTAAAGAAAAAGTTAAATATATTTATTTAAAATCTTTGAAGTATTTTTTTAATGCCGTTAAGAGATAAGAAATACTATTGAAGTTCAAAATTCACTTTTTATGTTCATTGTCTGGTGAAGAACAAATAAAAAAGAAGCTTAAATTGTGAAAGTATTTAAATTAATTAATTTTTTTTTTTAACTTCTCAGAAAATTAAAAAAAAAGGTGGGCAAAATAATGGGTTTTTTAAATGAGCTTTTTCACAAAACCCATTGGGTCCACCCAATTGTGTCCAACACGGCCATACCTGGTTTAACATGCAGGGAAAGGCTTTATTGTGACAAGGCTGAACTCGATCCGGCAACTTAACTGTTTTACTGGTAAGGCTGTCATTTCATGGAAATGAAGAAACAAAAAAGTGGTCAATATTTAACGCTATCTACTGAAGTTTAGGATTAATCCACTGGAGTTAGGGTTAAAATTTCAAGTATCAAAGTATCATCAAACATGCAATTGCTTCGTTCAAATGTAGAAGCAATTTTTACCCTTCATACCTTGACGGGCGACTTTCTAGTAAGCAATAACAACACATATTCAAAATCTGCAAACTTTCAGCATTTTAATGAGGTATCATTTAAGTTCTTACAGAGACTTTGAATTTCAGCGATAGTTTAATTGGAGATGATTTTGCCCGAGCGTGAAAATAACGCTAGGCTGAATTTTGGAAGCTTATTTCCGAGTTTCGATTGGTGAAATATGCTTGTACAATGTACAGGCGTTAAAAATATCTCTGAGTATACGAGTGACATATCCTTCTCTTAACTTCTCTTAACTATAACACCCATCATCTGTAAAGAACATTTTTAAAAAAAACGGGATGATCTAAATAATATTTAGACTTTTTTGATCAATACTAGAAATGTACAGTACAACCTCGATTTTCCGAAACTCTTTTTCAAGGTCGTTTAACAGATGTAAATTTCCTTGAACTGTAATTATTTTATTTAGTAAGGGTAAACACTCAAGCAAACAAATGCAAGCTTATAGTTAAAGAAAAAAAACCTAAAATTATCTGCACCGTTAATATTACAATACCAATTAACGTTTACTACTAGTACATTATGTCTTATTAAATTTTCATTGCATTTTCTCTCTCTCTCTCTCTTTTTTTTTTTTTTTTTGTCTTGTGTGACTCTTGTTGTGACATCACATTTATCAGTCATTTTAGAAATGCTCACATGTTTAAATCCAGAGCAAATGTTCTTGCGGTCTCCGGGTAGCCATTTTTAAGTCCCTTTTTATCCGGAATTTTCGATTTACCGAAGGTGGTTCGATCCGAGTCACTTCGGATAATCGTCATGGGTGGGACGATTTAGACTAAATTTTCCTTATAATTTCACACATAAACAAATTAAGAAGGGCTGAAAGTTTGTTGACCCAGTGAAAGAACTGTTGAACTCGCTTATAACGAACGCGAAGGGTCAACGATATTTGCTCGCTACAACCGAGTGCTCATAGAAAACAGGTTCGCTAAAAAGCCATAAAAGTTTGTACGTGCTTGCTTTGTTATTTTTATATTTCTGTACAGTACTAAAGAAGATAATTTGGTTTGAACTGTCTTAATGTCTCTTTCGCGTTATTGTTTTCAAGGAACGAGGGGTTCTAAAAACATCGTCATTTGCATCCGTTGCTTCTAAATAGTTTGAAGTTTTTCTGCACTTTCGAAGTCAAGTATTTCGAGGGCTATTTAACTTCAAGTTCTTCTCATTTGTCGTTATGGTGGTCGCTTGCTTTTTCTTTTTTTTCTCTCTCTCTCTCTCTCTCTTTCTTGGCTTTCAACTACAATATCCTCGGTAGTATATCTCGGAAATGATAACATTCTCTTCAACAAATATATAATTTTAAAATGCTCCTCTACTCCACGAATTTCAAAAAAGAAAGACCGCGTCATCACTTGTTCTCATGATTCATGTCTTATCTTACTTTCGGTTGAATTCAAAATGTCAATGGAATTTTTCCAAAACAAAATAATCTCTTCTGATGTGGAAATCAACAGACATTTTATGAATTACAAAAGTATTGCTCGCTTTCAGCGGGGTTCGCTCGCTAAAAGCGAATTTTGTTCCCATAGACTTTACAATGCACCCCACAAATCTTTTTAATATCCTCGCTAAATCCGAGTTCCCGTTAAAACGGGGCTCTCCATAAGCGAGTACGACATACTTGACGTTTGTTAAGCAAAAAATAAAAAAAAATTCAACATACTATTTTTTTTTAACTGGTATTTTTTCAATTAAGTTTACCTGTCATGTGTGAGACACACTTTTGGACATCAGCTTTAGAGTCCTCAAGGACGTAGCCAAGGGGGGGGTCCATGGGGTCCGGACCCCCCCCCCTTCCCGAAAGATCACTGTCTGCTTTTTCTCGGTTGTTGCACCTCACGACAACAAAAATTTTCCAAAGAGAGAAATTTTATGAAACCCGGTATTTTCCCCTTAAATATTCCCATTTATCGACAATTTTCCCACGTTCGAGTCAATTCAGAACACGAGAACCTCGTGAAATAACTGCGGGTTCCCAGTTGCCGCCGTCTCTTCCTGTGTCGCGAAGAATCCGTCCGAAAACGACGAATTTCCAATTCAACCAAACTGGGTTGTGACCTTGAAATTCGGCCCCTCTCCCTCAGCCCACCAAATTGCCATCGGCAAAGTAATTGAAAACAAACATTCCCCAGTCTCATTGGGGTGATTTTCTTTCTTTCTTCTTTTCGTTTTGACTCTTTTCCCGTTTGGACTTGATTTCCTAGACACATGGTGCACGAAGGACAGCCAGAGTGAGGTGCATCCCTGGTGAATTAGTAATTGAAATTCCAATTATTTTCTGTTTTAACACACAGTTTTTTTCTACCACGCGCTTATAGGAAACATATCTAGAACAAAATTGTAATCAGAAGAAAATTAAGTGTACATAAACTAGGTAAGTTGTAGTGTTTCCTTTTAAAGTTTTCTTAACAATACGAGCAATTTATGTGTTAATATGTTTTCCCATTTAAAAACTAAGTTCCGATAGCAACGGAAAAAAAATTCTACACATTTCGTGTGATTGAGGATGAGAAAAAATAAATATTAATTATTAATTTATTTTTGAACTTTATATTTTTGGTATGATTTATTTCAGATTCATTTTATATTTTGATTAATAATCTTATTTAAACTTTTAGTTTATTTTTAACAATAATAGATTGCTTATCTCCCCGGAAGCTTACAACTTTTCAACCGTAATCCTGAAAAGTTCGTTTTTTTTTTTTACTTTTCGCTGTATCAAAATTTTATGAAGCGAGGAATGAAATTGAAAATTACTTGAATATTTTACTGTAATCAGTTTATGAAATTGCAAGTTCGGCCATATTAACACATGTAATTTAAAAGTAATTATTAGAAATTCGTACTTTTAAATCTTATCTCTATTATTATTTTAAATCTCTACTCTGAAATGTGAGTCTATGGTCCTAAGAGAAGAGCAGCTAGTCATTTTTAACTGAAGAAAAAAATCTTTCTTCGATGTTGTTCCGTTTTTCAAGAAAAGCATATTTGTATTTGTTTCATTGGAATAAATTTTCTGATTAGTATTTACCGCCTTTTTACTGAGGAATTATTTAATAAGCGTCTATGCGTCCATCATTAGTAAATTGCGAAGGTAGCATTAAACGTAACAAAAAACGGACATGTGCATTTAACTATAAAATTACTAGGTGAAAGTTTCTGCTATTTACTGCGCATATAATTAAAAAAAGGTCAATGCGAGGTACATTTTCTTGTATTTTTCACGCCTATATTAGACTTTTTTTTAACTCTTAATTTCTTCAAGTTAAAATTATTTCTTGCAATAGAATATCTTTTACTAACATCACATGAAAGAAAAAAAAAGTCAATACCTACGTTATAAAATATGATATGCTTTCGAGAATACATGATTACAAAATCGCTCCTAGAATGGAAGTTATACCAATTTGAAAATGAAAGAATCAGAAGTGTTATTATTGTTAGATGAATTTTGGAAGGTAGATTTAAATCATTACTGGATTTTTAACCACAATCATTCTAAGATTTTTTTACAAAAGATTGTCTTTAGGCTTTTGAACATCAGATGACTGTTGAGCAAAAAATTTATAAACTGAGGCTATAAGAAACCTATAAGTTTTGATTTCAAAAATTGGCTAGCTTTATGCATATTACATATTGTTGGAAATGTATTTAATTTAATGCTACTGTATTATCGCAATCGCAAACGGGACGAAGATTACCTTAATGATCAAAATTTGACGTTTGACTCTAAATCATGAAATTTTCGAGTCGAACACTTGCTTACTGCTAATAAAGACAGTAAAGTAACCAAGTTATAATCAAATATTGACACGATAATTCGTAATAGAGTATATTGCCATTTTCCCTGTAGTTGTTTACAATTATATTTTTAATTTGAAAAAGACTGATTTGTACAGAAGTTTTTTTTTTTGTATTGGCAGAATAAACTGAACTCGTGTTTGGTGGTGAGATAGGTGGGTGCGATGCCTCCTCTTGATCTTTTAAATGAAACATCAAATTGAAAACATCAGAGGAAAATCGCCAATAATGTTTAAATCATTCATGACCTTATAAAAAAACATTTATAAAAAGCAATCATTTGCATTTTTTCCAAAATGTTGTTAAAATAAAAATACATAGATGCTTAATTTCATTCACCATACATTCCATTACTCGACAGGTAAAAGATCTCTCAGGTATTCGTTTGGCTTGACAAAATTAAACCCCTAGTGCAGTTTCGCACCGAAGAGAGCTCAAGTGTCTCCATCTGGTGGAAACTCGGCATCGAAATTTCCTGTGCAGTCACATCCGCGCCTTAATAGTAGCATTTGAAAGACTAGATGCCATATCGGTGGTTTGCACTAGGTCCGAAAAGGCTAAAGCCTCTAACGAAGCCCCATTAGAAAGAAAAAAAAAAAACCATAACGGATCCTAAGATAGCTTATTTTACCAATTCGTTTTGCAAAAAAATAATAATAACGATTTAAAAAAAACGGCAATACGCATTTTTTTTTTTTTTTTTTTTTTTTTTTTTTTTTTTTTAATGATTGCAACAAAGGAAGTCTCCATCCATCAAAGAGTTAATAGTTTGTTCAAGTTTTTAAATGATGGTTAGAAATGATAATTAGAAAACGGATAAAATTAGAAACTTCATTCAATTTCGTATAATCAAAAGAATGTTATAAAGTAGATAAATAAAGAAGTAGTTCAAGCTTTTTAAATGAAACCTTGCTAATATTTTCGTCGAGAGGGTGGTTGAATTTTGTCAGAAATCTTGTTCAAATCGGACAGGGTGGCGGAATTACGTTATATTGCATTCATATTTATACATTCGACTCGATAGATATAGATTTCTTTATTTTTTTCAAATAAAATGAATTGTACATATTTTGTTGAAATATATTACAAAGCTTTAATATTTTATTAAACTATTACCTGCGTTTTCCAAGTAATCCATAGAACAGTTTTCGTTTTCCGATTTTCTTTTATTGTGAACTTTTTATTAATAGGAATTATATCACTCATTCTCAAAGCATCAGAACAGAGGAAGCTTATGTGATGGAATTTTTCTATCCATGTATGAAAACTTAGTATGGGAAAACTTTTAGTTTAATGTTAATTTTATAAACTGACAATAATTTTTTGCCACTTAATGTAAAATTTTTGTTAAATAATTTTTTAATAAATGCTCTATCAATTTCAATTATTTAATTAATTTTAGTTAATTATCATATTTTAATAATTAGTTTTAATTGGATTTATTTTTTAACGTAAATATGAGCTACTAATTTTGCTTTAGCATGCCTCCTCTTTTGAAGTTCGTGAAACCTTGGACCCCCCCCCCCCCCTTAACAAAGTTCTAGCTACGTGCCTGGAGTCCTCGATTCTAGCAATATATCCTTCGAAAATGTTTTCTAGCGAATTCATTGAAATACTCTGCTTTCCAACTAAATATTTTTAGTGTTAGTTTCAAAAAAAAAAAAAAAAAATCGAGGGCCATTCCACACAAAAACCATATATTTTGTCCCCACACGCGACATCTCTATATTTCGCATCAGAAGTAGGTAATATTTTTTTTACCAATTTTTTACCACTCATAAACGAGTGATTTCTCAGACAAAAATTTTTTTTGCCTATTACATGTTTTGAAATTAAAAATATAGGTATGGCACGTGCGAGACAAAATGTTTGCATTCATGTAACAACCCAACAGCAAATTGAAAAATGTCAAGAAATATATATGCGTGTACTCACGTTTCTGGATCTAATATACGACTCCTCCAGTATCACGTGATGTGTATCCCACCTCCTGAGGAACCTGGAGCTGAGAATCTTGCTAATGACCGTCCTGGTATGATTTAGGCGGCACACATGCACCAGTCCCTCGTGCACTAGCTTGAACCTAGGGCCCTGAGGGCTGCTCGGCGAACGGGAAGGAGAACAACAATTGGACCTGGCCCCAGAACTGCTCGCCGGATCACTGCCGGACGAAGAGGACGAGTCCACGGACAGATTCCGGAAGTTGACTACGTCCAGGAAGTGAGGTTCCGAACTCAGACTCGTATCCGAGTTCCGCAGACTCGGCAAGAGAGGGGTGGATGGAACGCTATCTTCCGGGCTGCTCGTTGCCATGGATACGTGGAGGGTGACGGGGCTCCTGTTGTTCCTTGCTTGTTCCATTTTGGAAAGTTTATAATACTTCGATCCGCACCGAAATCGTCATCTTTGGCACCACAGATACACTCTCATTCGAAATGGTTGAAAAGTTCTTCGTAGATGTTTGCATTTCTTGAGGTCTCAGCAAACAAGTACACACAAGGAATGTTGTATTTTCATAACAAAGTATTAGATAGGTATTATTTCACCTCGCAATATCAAAATCACAGCACAAAATATATCAAAAAGCAACACAACAGCAATGTTTTTTTCTTCTTGAAGAAAAACCTAGGCTCTTGAAAGAGCTTGATCTAACGCTCAAAATTCAAGCACACATCACACACAAATAACCAAGATTAGGAATTTAGCACTAGAAATCTATACACATAACATTGTTTTCCTCTTAAAAAAGAAACGAAATAAATAATTTATATTTAAATTTTAAACACGATATCTGCGCCGTAATTATGTTTCCAATATATAACGTTCAGTATCTGCACGCATGTGATCAATAATCAACTCTATGATGTAATAACTCACGCATCTTGTAGTTCGAAGCACGGCAAAAAGACGACATTAGCATATCAAAAAACATATTTTTAGCTAAGTAACTTCTTGAAGTCTCAGATACAAAAATAACATACGAAACATTATTGACACAAAATTGTCGATCGAATGTCAATGATCTTTCCCAGCAGACTACTTACAAGATGGTAAAAAAATGGTTGACGTACCTGCATGTGGTAATTTGCACAGAATTCTAAAACTTAAATGCTTTGATTCTTCAGAGTTCGAAGAAATGGTTTGGCGGAAAACACTTTTAACAGATTCTTTACTTATTTCGACCAGCTTATAGCTCCACAGCATTGACCATTTGACAGTCTTGGCTCTCGCGAATAATCCCACTCCTATGCGTAATTCTTCGACACAAATTTTCGCCTCAGAAGTAGAGCAGATGTAAAAGATCGGAAGGAGAGAGTTGACTTGTTCTTTTAAATGTCGGCTAGCTCGCTGGGGAAAAGAATCCGATCCTTATTCCAATCTAGAAAAACGTGATTAAAAGAGGAAGATTTTTCGATCAGCTGAGCAAGATGGAACCTCGATTAGGGTTGCAGTAAAATTTCGCCAAACGTCTCGCCAAATGGAAGACATTAGAGGAAAAAACTTCTCAACGACAGCGGTGATTATTCTAACGGAGAAAATTGTTTCTCTTAAGGCTGTCGAACATTCAAAATATGTTTTTCTTAAATGTTCATGGCCCCTCTCTAAAATTTACCATGATTAGTTGTTGTGACATAAGTAATACTTTTTGATTCATGATTGGAAAGAAAAAGAAAGTTTTTCTTTTTAAAAAAACATTTATTTTTTCACCAAAATAATCATTTCTTTGATACTTCTAGAGCACTCAATTTTTATTCGATTTTCAAAATTTTAATTTCGTATTCTTCATTAAAGGTCAACGAAGATGCAAAACTATAAAGAAATAGCTAAAAAGAAATAATCTAGCTAAATGTTTGAAAATTTCCCCCAAACCTTGCGGGTTTTTTTTTTTTTTTTTTTTTTTCGCTCAACTTTTGCTCATAATTTTTATATAGGTTTATTGAATAGTAATATAATAATTAACCATTTCTGCAAAGTTTCAAACGTATAGAGTTAATACTTTTTTTGCTAGAACTGTTTGCATAAATAAAAACTTCGAAAATATGGTTTTGGGAGAATCAAGAAAGAAAAAATAAATTTCAATGAAAAGTATTTGTGTACGATTTCTTTTAGTTTTCTAAATAATATATCGACTGAAAAACTTTTTCCTTTTTATGGATTTAGAAAAAAGATTATTGAAACTATTTAAATCTTTCAATACGAGCAAAACGATTTTATTTTCCTCAAAATTAGGGTGTTCACCTATCTTTTAAAAAAGCGAGAGAGGAAACAATGCTTTTTGTAATTCTCAGAAGAAAGAGTATATACAACTGCATTTCAATTTTACATGTGAATAAAAGCAAATGAAATCACATGAATGATAAAGCATAGTACAGCAAAAAAAATCTTGGGACCAGGGCTGCAGAATTGAAGGGAAAATGATCGACTCGGACGCTTGAAATTTTAGAGCCTTCAACTCTACTCTAAACTCAGTCCGAATCCGACTCCGACTTTTACTTCACAGCCCTGACAGAGTTAAGTACTTGGAGGGCAAATAACCACCTCCGATTCAGACTCCTTTACCCCAAAATCAGTTCGACTTCAACTCCTCATCCCTGCTTATGACAGCATAGTGATATTCTGTCACATGCATATAATACTGCCGTGCTAAGCGCAAAAGTCGTATCTGCAGCAGAGTTCAAAATGACAAATTGCCGTTTAAAATTTTGCGCCTCAGTGTATTTGATTCAGGTATAACTTTTTCAGATTTAGAAAGAAAAAAAACTTCCCACTTGCATATGACCGTAAAACATTGTTTTTGAGTGAAATACAGTCGACTCCCGCTACAACGCGATTCAACTTACGCGAAATGGCTATAACGCGAACTTTCCACGAGTAACGAATTTTAGAGCTGACGCGTGCGAATTCCTCGTCCACAACATGAATTTCTTTAGAAGGAAGTAGCGGCTTCGTTATTGACAACTAAATATATATTTTGTGAATGTTATTACATCATATTAGCATCACACTGACCATAGGCGGTGTCTATAGGCATCATATTGATAGTGCATAAAAAAACCGCTCAGCATCTTTTTTTTTTTTTTCATTCTAAACATTAAAGTTGATGAAATATAATACCACCAGTGAGTTGTTTAATCTAAAGTTTATGAATATGGGGGGGGGGGGAATAAAGTTGGACAATAAAAAAGAAGATTAAGATTCTCGATATGCTTGGACAACTACCAAACGTTGACGGTAGCAACGCAATAAGTATGAGTGAATCTTCCATACGTAAAGTTAAAAGTCAAAACAAAATGATATCCGTATAAGTTCAGAACATAGTTTCAATGTTAAAGCTTGCAGAGTCTGAGTAAAGTATATGAAAATGGAAGCTGCTTTTGCATTGTGGATTAAAGAGATTGAGAAGAGGGGCTTGTTGCTATAAATGAAAACGTTATAAAAGAAAAGGTGAAGCAACCGTATTTTAAAATATATTTAATAAAAAATAACGGTCTGATTATGCAGCATAAATCTTCATTTTTTAACTCGTAAATATTATCACTGTATCTACTGTACAGTACTATTATAGTGCAGCATTTTGTTATTACTACATACTGTACGTACCGTGTTGTTTTATTTTATCAATCATTCTTTTTGTGTATTTTAATTATTTTATGTTGAATAAAACAGCTTTTTTATTTTTTAAATACAGTAAAAGTTGAGTTTTTTATGTAAGAAACTGTAATGTATAGTTGAGGAATGCTTTAAAGCAGTTTGAGGGGTGCTTCCAAATGTCTAAAAAATTTGGTATGTTTCTAAAAAATGTTTATGCATACATTTTTCCACAACGCGAAATTTCGACTTACGCGAGGAGTCTTGGAACGCATCCCTCGCGTAAGTCGGGACTCGACTGTATGTGACAAAGAACCACCTGGTGACCGTAATTCAATTTTGATAAAAAGTGCAGATACAATCTTTGTGCTTAGCACGGCAGAAAAAGTAAATTTAACTTTGAAAATGGGTATAATAAATTTCAGTATTCCAAAATTGAAAGAAAAAAAATAATTAAAAAGAACCTTACACCATGCTCATTATTTAAATTAATAGATTGAATTAATAGATCAATACTTTCACAAAACAAAAACAACACTTTTATGCTTTTGTACAGCTTTAAGGAAATTTATTTACAAGTAACTAATTGTTCAAAATCAACTGATCATGAAAATAGTATGATGTACCACTAAGTTTTCAAATCTCCAAGTTGAAATGTATCAACATGCGAAAGAATATCCCTTAAAAAAATCACGTTTAAAAGTTTTAAAATAAAATATTATTTAATTGTTCAGTTTGTGTGTATTAATAAGCACCACTAGTTTTCAAATCCCCAAGTTGAAATTTATCGACATGCGAAAGAATGTCGCTTAAAGTTGTTCTTAAAAATAACGTTAAAAAGTTTTAAGATGAAATATTATTTAACTGTTCAGTTTATGTGTATTTTACTAACTGACTATAATTAATAGGTAAGGCATGCTCATCAGAAAAGACTCTAATGGCAAAATCGAAAATCACATATTACTAATTTTGTGCGTAAAGTTTTCAAAATCCATTTTGTTAGATTGTAAAAGGAAAAGAAAGAAGATCTATGAGACTGGACTGGAAACTAGAAAATCTAATGAAACTAAAGGCAGAATAAATAAATAATAAAACCTTAATTTTCTCACTTAAATTTAAGTAAAGGTACATAAATTATTATTTTTAATTAAGAATTATGAAAATCAGTAAAGTAATACTACTTTTACTGTAGTTATTAATTTGTGTTATTTAGCTTTTAAACTCTTAAGTTTACATTATAATTAAAATAATATTTTGGTTTATTTGCATAAAATGTGTAATTCCTAATTTCATTATACGATTCAAAAGAAAGAAATGGAGAAAAAAAAATGGAAAAGAAGGAAAGAAAAGACAAATGATTTTTTCCGGTTGAAAGATTTAAAGCGTTATTTATGCTTGTCTTTCTTCCCTTATTTTGCTTCTCTTTTTTCCCCTTATTTATTTCAAACCGTACTAATTAAGTTAGTCATGATTTAGTAAACTAAAAACTGTAAAGGGCAATTCCACGAAAAAGTGGACATGAGGGTTGAAATTTTAAAATTATTTTATTGCTACAAGTAATACATAAAACTAAAGCTAATAACATGAGGTTTATAAAATTACAAAGAAAATTTTCATAAAAGTTACCTTTTTATTATTTTTTTAACCTAAAGTTAATGTAATATAACAAACTTGTAATCAGGAAAAACATAGTATTTTCATTCATCCAGAATTACTATTTAAAACAGGAGCATTCTTATTATATGTGTGTATATTACTATTTGTGACATTTGTCTATACTTTGGAACACTTAATTTTTCATAACAAAGTATTTAGCAGGTTTTTGAGTATATTTAAAGTCATATGGTCTCGCTGTCACACCCGTTACAAAAAAAATGCTTAAGTTACCACAGCAAACGCATTCTATTTCTATGGAAAAGCATGAAACTTTCCAAAGTTCTAATGTTTGCAGGTCTAAGTAGGAGTACAATGTTTAAATTTTATCGAATTTTTATTATGTGGATTATTTTAGTATGACGGGTGTGAAAAAAATTTGTGACGTATTTGACAAAATCATTCGGACAGGTGTGACAGCATTTAAAATAGCTTTTAAAAACTTTCTAAATGAAATAGAAGATTAAACCATTTTATTTCGAAACAAATTAGCATTGTAGTTTTAAAAAAATATCTGAAAATCTTATAATATGACATATTTGGATTATTTGTACTTCAGTATGTTTTTTAATTGTTAAGTTACTTTTATTGAATTATTTGTACTTCAGTATGTTTTTTAATTGTTAGGTTACTTTTATTTAATTTTTGAAATGTTTTAAAGGAATAAAATAGCTTAAAAGGAATTAAATAATCAGCTGCACATTTCCGTAACTATTCTGTCTTGTGGAAATGCCCCAGCCAAATAATTTTCATGAGATAAAAAGTAATATCGGAGACACTGGAATTATACAACAAGAAAACTTTTTCCAAAATTATGGCACAGGGTATCCAGATGTAATTTAAAATATCATTAAATAATTATCACATTTACAAGTTGTGCCTGGTTAAAAGATAATACAACTTGCTCCCTTATGAAAGCATCATGACAAATATGCTACATGGGACTTTTTAAAATGCTCGCATAACTGATCTGAAAATGGAATTTTCTTAGCTATGGAAGGAAAAAAAATGTTCTAATTGCTGCAGAGCTCAATCAAAAATGGTGCATAACAATCAAACTAGGGTTCCTATCCAGGGACAGGGGGATTTTCAACTAACATGAGATTAGTAATTTTTCACCATTTTGTATAGAACGTGACAGTGGTCGTATTTGTGGGGGTTTAAATGCAGTCAATCTTGTCAAATTGAGCTAAGTCAAAGCAATCTGCTTTTCATTTATTTAGTTGTGCAGTGAAGATAACAAGAATTGAACTGTAAATTGAAGTAACCACTAGTCTGAGTGAATATAGCCTGCAAGTTAGAATTAACGAAGAAATAAAGTTCAAAAACGTGACACATTTTGGGAAAGCAACTTTTAAAATATTTAAGCTGAACGGACTCCAAAGTTTAACGTTGCAAAATATAGCTATCACTGCAACTCAAATGATCTTTCTCCCAGTCAGATTATATACTAACACCTAGTATAACTTTTATTTCTCTTTTCACTAACCACCCAAGGCAATGAAGTATAGAACACTACATTATTAGTATTATGTTACTGTTTTACATATTAACTTTAAAAAAGAAGATATAAGTAAATATATGTCAGTTAAGAGATGACCCTGTTGATTTTTTCCCATAAAAGATGATACAAAGAAAAGAAATTGTTTGTAATTACGAAAAAAAGCTACACTTGACCTAATTTCGTTAGCGGCCGTTAAAGAAGTGCTAAACTAAATGTACAACCTCTACTGGCTTTCGTTCTTATGAAATGTAAATTTATATTCACTATTGCTAAGTTTTTTATCTGTACTAATCACTATTCTTTTAGAAATAGCTCATACGAGCAAAGCATTTGCACAGTGTCACACCCGTCACAACATGAAGAAAATTCCTGTTTAGTAAAAAAATTATAAATTTATCATAAATATCACGTACTAAGTTTCATTTGAATGTCTTTTAATAGGAAAAAAATGCTATAGTCATGAAACATTTAAATATTCACAGGAATTTCTAGAATTATGAGTGCAGGTGCAAACTCATGTCTCACAAACGTCACACCCGTCACAAGATTTTAAAAATTTCTATAAAAAAATTGAAAAGTTCTGCAGGTTAGCTTGAACTTAATTATTCAAGCAAATGCATAGCTAAACATGATTAAAATACTTTGTTAGTATTTGTTAACTGATTTGGGGCTCAAAATGTTGGTTTAACCAGTAAAAATAGCGTCTGAATGCCACACCCGTCACAATGGAATTGTCCTAAAATAAATATTTTCATTTGAAAAATTGCGACTGTTTATTTATTTAACAAATTTAACAACATGTTCAGACTAGAAATAGACAGCACAAACGTAAGACTGTTTTGTAAAAGTGAAGTTTCCGACATACTACATTCAAGTTTCAAGTTTCCCTATCAATGTCTTCAGTTTGCAAATAAAATATAGTAAACGATTTTTTTTTATTAACGTTTTGAAGGAAAAAAAAAGACTTATAGGCTAAAATAAAATTGAGAGGGGATATTTCAACTATCATTCATGTAACCGTAAATTGTGCTCAGAAGTAAGATGTAAATAAATTTTCCAAACATTAAAACTACTTTAAAATGTAATACACTAGGTTTTTCTTCTTGAATTCAGTTGAAAATGCTCGGACAGCAGCTATGATTTTTTCGTTTATTTTAGAGCAGCTTTCATTTGAAAGTCTTATTATAATTACTGTTTTTATTACAACTTTGTGGCAAAAAATTCTTTTCTGTAGTGAGTTTAATTTTCCTGTATTAATATTGTATTTAGCTAGCAATGTTCAAGTAAACATCTCCAATATGACATTCGTTCTAAATAGCAAATGCAGTTAAAGAAGTGAATGGGACTTAATCTGAATCACCCTATATCAATTAAACAGAATCATGAAAATCGAATTAAAGGTTATGGGTTGAAGAAAAAACACGGTACGAAAAGGTAATCTCTTTCATTTGGAAGTGAAAAAGTAACTTAAAGAAAACGAAGATTTAAAAAAAAAATAAAATTAAATTTAAAAAAAAACTTTAATGAAACGCATAAGGGAAAAAGAAAGGTTCCTAAAACTGACGTCCTTAAATAAAACAAATATTTAAAGCATTACCAATATTGTAATATAATTTAGAATGAATTTTTCGTTCTTAAGGGGAAAAAAACCTTCATTGTATATTTTTTAGAAAATTGATAATGCTTTAAATAATTGTTTTAGTTATCGGTTTGAAGAGCATTTTTTTTTTTAATGTCAACTTTAAGGTATTTTACTTAAAAAATGATGCTATTTTATAATTTCTTTAAGTATGTATCTAATAGTAATTCAACGAAAGAAGAAAAAGCTTAGCAAAATTTGGGTCATGTTCTCTTAGCTATGTAACACAGTAATACCAATAATACTGTCATTTTTGAAGAATTGAAATAAAAATCTTATCATTGTCTTTCTATCGCTCTCTTTCTTCCCAAGTTTTTCTAATGCCAATAAATTTCCTCTAAATAACAATAACTATAAATGATTACAATATCGTCTAATAAATTAAAGGTCTAATAAAAATTAGGGCAATGCATTCAGTATACTTTTCTTATTATTTCTCATTCTTTATAAAATTTGTCGATTTTTCAGTGCATTAAATTATAAATTTAAGTTTTACGTATACGCTCCAATGTATTATTACGCAAGCAGTTGCACAAAGTTCTGATTTCGCAGCCAGAATAGGGACAAAATCCCCCCAACCAGAATAATAACAATAATAATAATATAAAAATATTTATTATTATTATTATTATTATTATTATAACAGTAATAATAATAATAATTATTATTATTTTTATTATAAAAAAATGTCCCTTATAGTAGGGCAGTAAACTGCTCATTTTAATTTTCTTGTACTTATCTAATTTTTAATTCTTCTCCTCCCTTTTCCAGAATTTAAATCAAATGTGTTTTTCAGATAATAATATTAATATTAATATTATTATTATTATTATTATTATTATTAATGATAATAATGATAATGATAATAATAATAATAAAGAATATTAATGACAGTAATAATAATAATAATTTATTATATTTATTAATGATAATAATGATAATGATAATGATAATGATAATAATAAAGAATATTAATGACAGTAATAATAATAATAATTTATTATTATTATTATTATCTGAAAAACACATTTGATTTAAATTCTGGAAAAGGGAGGAGAAGAATTAAAAATTAGATAAGTACAAGAAAATTAAAATGAGCAGTTTACTGCCCTACTATAAGGGACATTTTTTTATAATAAAAATAATAATTATTATTATTATTATTACTGTTATAATAATAATAATAATAATAATAATAAATATTATTACTATTTTTTTTATTATTATTGTTGTTGTTATTGTTGCTGTTTATTATTGTTTATATTATTATTATTGTTATTATTCTAGTTAGGGGGATTTTGTCCCTATTCTGGCTGCGAAATCAGAACTTTGTGCAACTGCTTGCGTAATAATACATTGGAGCGTATACGTAAAACTTAAATTTATAATTTAATGCACTGAAAAATCGACAAATTTTATAAAGAATGAGAAATAATAAGAAAAGTATACTGAATGCATTGCCCTAATTTTTATTAGACCTTTAATTTATTGGACGATATTATAATCATTTATAGTTATTGTTATTTAGAGGAAATTTATTGGCATTAGAAAAACTTGGGAAGAAAGAGAGCGATAGAAAGGCAATGATAAGATTTTTATTTCAATTCTTCAAAAATGACAGTATTATTGGTATTTCTGTGTTACATAGCTAAGAGAACATGACCCAAATTTTGCTAAGCTTTTTCTTCTTTCGTTGAATTACTATTAGATACATACTTAAAGAAATTATAAAATAGCATCATTTTTTAGGTAAAATACCCTAAAGTTGACATTTAAAAAAAAATGCTCTTCAAACCGATAACTAAAACAATTATTTAAAGCATTATCAATTTTCTAAAAAATATACAAGGAAGGTTTTTTTCCCCTTAAGAACGAAAAATTCATTCTAAATTATATTACAAAATTGGTAAGGCTTTAAATATTTGTTTTATTTAAGGACGTCAGTTTTAGGAACCTTTCTTTTTCCCTTATGCGTTACATTAATGTTTTTTTTTTTTAAATTTAATTTTATTTTTTTTTAAATCTTCGTTTTCTTTAAGTTATTTTTTCACTTCCAAATGAAAGAGATTACCTTTTCGTACCGTGTTTTTTCTTCAACCCATAACCTTTAATTCGATTTTCATGATTCTGTTTAATTGATATAGGGTGATCCAGATTAAGTCCCATTCACTTCTTTAACTGCATTTGCTATTTAGAACGAATGTCACATTGGAGATGTTTACTTGAACATTGCTAGCTAAAAACAATATTAATACAGGAAAATTAAACTCACTACAGAAAAGAATTTTTTGCCACAAAGTAGTAATAAAAACAGTAATTATAATAAGACTTTCAAATGAAAGCTGCTCTAAAATAAACGAAAAAATCATAGCTGCTGTCCAAGCATTTTCAACTGAATTCAAGAAGAAAAACCTAGTGTATTACATTTTAAAGTAGTTTTAATGTTTGGAAAATTTATTTACATCTTACTTCTGAGCACAATTTACGGTTACATGAATGATAGTTGAAATATCCCCTCTCAATTTTATTTTAGCCTATAAGTCTTTTTTTTCCCTTCAAAACGTTAATAAAAAAAAATCGTTTACTATATTTTATTTGCAAACTGAAGACATTGATAGGGAAACTTGAAACTTGAATGTAGTATGTCGGAAACTTCACTTTTACAAAACAGTCTTACGTTTGTGCTGTCTATTTCTAGTCTGAACATGTTGTTAAATTTGTTAAATAAATAAACAGTCGCAATTTTTCAAATGAAAATATTTATTTTAGGACAATTCCATTGTGACGGGTGTGGCATTCAGACGCTATTTTTACTGGTTAAACCAACATTTTGAGCCCCAAATCAGTTAACAAATACTAACAAAGTATTTTAATCATGTTTAGCTATGCATTTGCTTGAATAATTAAGTTCAAGCTAACCTGCAGAACTTTTCAATTTTTTTATAGAAATTTTTAAAATCTTGTGACGGGTGTGACGTTTGTGAGACATGAGTTTGCACCTGCACTCATAATTCTAGAAATTCCTGTGAATATTTAAATGTTTCATGACTATAGCATTTTTTTCCTATTAAAAGACATTCAAATGAAACTTAGTACGTGATATTTATGATAAATTTATAATTTTTTTACTAAACAGGAATTTTCTTCATGTTGTGACGGGTGTGACACTGTGCAAATGCTTTGCTCGTATGAGCTATTTCTAAAAGAATAGTGATCAGTACAGATAAAAAAAACTTAGCAATAGTGAATATAAATTTACATTTCATAAGAACGAAAGCCAGTTCAGGTTGTACATTTAGTTTAGCACTTCTTTAACGGCCGCTAACGAAATTAGGTCAAGTGTAGCTTTTTTTGGCAATTACAAACATTTTCTTTTCTTTGTATCATTAAATTAGGATGAGCAGTTTACTGCCCTACTATAAGGGACATTTTTTTTTAATATAATTTATCTTTCATTTGAAAAACAAAAACAAGGGAGAATTTTAAAGTACTGAAAGTATCAAGTATTTTTCTGTCTCAAAATGTTTTCAACTAATTTTTGATACACAGTAGAATTTACGAAATTCATCATGTCACAGATGTGTTTTAGGACAAACAATTTGAATAATTATTTTAAAACATCTATTTCAATTATTTCAACTTTAAGTTTAATATTGTAAAATTTGAATTATTTTTGTTACGTGATTTTTTTTTCGAAGTAATAAGCTTTTTTAAAGCAAAGAAATTCATGCAATTTTAGTGTTTAATAAATAAGCGCAGCATAGCGAATTCCAACCAGCTAACATCGTAAATAAATTTAACAATAAAATGAAATTTTATTCAAAATCATTTTTGTGTTTTAGCTGTGGTACATCCCATTTTCCTTTTGTTTTCATTTTATCCTTTCTTTTTTTCCCCCTTTACGACATTTTTTTTTTTAACTTTTTTTTCTGTTTAAAACCACTTGGCACTCAAGTCGTTTTATTAATCTAAATAGTTACTATCAGTAACAGAAAAGCTATTGGAAATCTGTGGTTTAGAGGCTTCTATTAATAAGTAGTTATTTTAGCGAAAAACTCCATATAATGATTTTTTCATCAAGTATCAAACTAAAATGTTATTTCAAAATTTTACAAGGGGGAAGGTTTATTTTCAATCCATATTATATCGAAAAACAACCAAAACCACGCCCACATATCTGTACAATGGAACAACAATAGCAAATGTCAGATTTCGATCAAATTTTATCTATGATAGAAATCTGTTTGTTCCCAAAGTTGTTTACTTTTAGGGGCAATAACCAATATGATACAATAACGCCCTAGCGTTGATTTAAAGCAGTGGTGCCTTAACTACGGCCGGTGGGCCACATCCGGCCAGTGAAGCTGATCCGTGAGGCTCGTTGATTTCTTTAATGTTACAAATCGAAAAGCACGATTAATGACTACGTTACAAATTTGCAACCAAATATTCATATAGTCATTCTATAAAATTGCTTTCTGAAAAACATGGCATTAAAAGAAAGAAGCATATTAATAATAGCAAGAAAATTGTTGGGTATTAATTTCTTTCCTTTTCATATTTTTCCATGCTATCCAGGAAACATTTAAACATTTTGAAATTTCGTTTGTGCTCATGCCCGCGAGAATCACTTTAACTTTGTCACGGCTAGGCTTTTCTCAATCTAGTTTGCTTGTCGGCGGTAAATAGTGGATCACGTGATCCATTGTTTTATATGTGTATTTTTCTTGTATTATTTTATACAGAAGATAAATCTTTTCGCATCTCTTTGATTCTTTTTTTTTCAGACGATATTTTTTTAACTATCTTCTTTTATTATTATTATTCTTTATTTTGCTTTATTCTTTTTTTTCAGACTTTTTCCATTTTGTTTTACTCTTTTTTTCATACTTTTCCTTTTTTTTTCAAAATATCTTCTTGATTATTATTATTTTTCCCTTTTTTTCATTCTTTTTTTTCAGACAATATTTTTTTTAAACTATTTTCTTTAATTATTTTTTTTTCTTTCATTAATTTATTTTTTATTTTTTAATTGCCCTCTCCCGACCCCTCGAAATGGCAGGCCAGGCCTGGTTTCAGAAGTTCTTCACAATGTGACTCCGCTGCATCTCCCAAATTAAATCTCAGAGCATTCTAGCATCAGAGGGCGATAAAGTAGCAAGTAGGCGGCTTTCCCTTTCGCACACGGAATCTCCCCGGGATTCTCTCCTATTCTTCGCTACAGTGTCCATTGCGCAGCATCACACGCATTGACGTAACCCAACCTTTTTCGTTCCCACGTCAGTCACACGTGTTTTAATTCAAGGGTAGGTACAGCAAAATCCATCTTTTCACCCAAAGAAAAAAAGAAAACGAGAGAGAAAATGTTAGGAGTAAAAGGAATATTTCGTTGTTTGAACTGTGTTCCCTTCAATGCATCATCGATTGCAAACCATAGAAGCTGAAATCTGCTATTCTTGAAATGAGTAAG